>NC_056744.1:89479622-89779622 GCF_019279795.1 Protopterus annectens
TAAGGGGGGTGCATGGGGGCTTGCTCCCCTGCAAAACAGTGTTTACAGTAGTTTATTTATTTATTTATTTATTTTCAGATTCGGTGAATTGGCTTTCGTGAAAGTGCACTTTCGATGTAGTGCACTTTCACGGAAGTAGGGTTTTACTTTTCTTTTTCGAGATTGTGAAATTTTGATAAAGAAAAGTAGACCCATATATATATATATATATATATATATATATAAATATATATATATGTATATATATATATATATATATATATATATATAAAATATATATATATATATATATATATATAAATGTGTGTGTGTGTGTGTACAGAGAGATATTTTTAACTCCCATTAGAATATAGAATTTGAAGCTAAACTACAGAAGTGATGCAGTTTTTATTACTGGTCTCCTTAGTTGAAATTTTTTTTTCACTATAGCAGTATAATTGTTTTACCAGGGTATGGAACAAAAAGACAGCTATGTCGGTAAAGAAGCACTGAGCAAAAGTGATATCTTGAACCTTAAATCCCCAGTTGAACATGGTGTTATCACAGACTGGGATGCTATGGAGAAACTCTGGCACCACACCTTCTACAATGAACTCAGTATTGATCCTAAAGAGCACCCTGTCCTCCTTATAGATGCCTCCCTGAACCCTAAAACCAACAGAGAGAAGATGACTCGGGTATGAATTAGTATAGCTACTCTTTTGTTTTTCCTTCAATGCAAGATGTACTGTTTACTTTAAGTTTTTAAAATTAGAGCTTTCTTGCTATCCTGAAAGTAAAGAACTCCTTAAATTGCATAGGCAGAAGGTCATACATTTCCTTAATTAACAGATTCCCTTGGTATGCATGCTTATAGTAAAAGGGAAGAAATAATACATGGATTCAACAATCTAGTACAATCAGAAAGGTTTTGACTGACTAAAATTTAAAAATAATAAGGTATTTTGTAGTTGCATCATTATTATATTTGCACAGCAGTAGGGTACATGTCAATACCTGACATGACTTGTTAGATTTATATCTTTGTAATAATGAAATTTGAATGAAAGATATCCATACAGGCAATCATTCTTTATAGACACTTATATAGTGGTGGACTCAGTACTGACCATTTTCATCTATGATGTTTATATTTTCTCTTATTGTCTTGTGTTTTACACCATGGCGTGAAACTGGGCGCATTTTCTATACAACACCTTTGATGTTTTTCTCTCACCCCTCTACCCCACAGGTTATGTTTGAAACATTTAACATCCCAGCTATGTATGCTTCTCTTCAGAGTGTGTTATCTCTATATGCTTCTGGCCGTATGACTGGTATTGTTATGGACTCTGGTGATGGTGTGTCTCACACTGTGCCTATATATGAGGGTTTTCCCTTGCCACATGCTATCCTCCGTCTGGATTTTGCTGGCCATGACCTGACTGACTATCTCAAGAAAATCCTGACAGAACGGGGTTACAGCTTCACCACAACTGCAGAAAGAGAAATTGTGCGAGATATCAAAGAAAAGCTGTGTTATGTTGCTCTGGATTTTAAGCAGGAGATGGCTACTGCTGCATCCTCTTCCTCACTAGAGAAAAGCTATGAACTACCTGATGGTCAAGTTATTACCATTGGGAATGAAAGATTCCAGTGCCCAGAGGCCATGTTCCAACCATTTTTTTTAAGTAAGTGTCGTAAACTTGTTTCTAAGAGTATAAGTGTATGAAATGTACTTCAGGGTGTTTCAATATATTGTAAAATATTTAAGAATGAACCCCCCCACCAGTCTATACTCTAATACATTCTATATTTAACATAATTTGATAAGTACAGACTTACTTGTTACCAAGGAGCATTTCATACCTATAAGCACATTAGGACAAGAAGACATATTTAGAAGTATGACATAGTTGAATATATTTTTTCACATATAATTTTTGTTGCTCCATCTAAATGTACACCATCTGCCAGGGACAGCCTTAGGAACTGTGGGAGCCCAACTGGAACATTTTGATGGGCCCTTGCCCTCTCGTCCCATTTCCCAGCCTATTTTTCAGTATACTAGACTTATTTTAGATTATCTATCACAAATATATGTTATTACTCTATTAAAAGCAAAACAGTATTTTTTATTTACCTTAAATTTTGACACAAAACACATTAAAAGTAAACTGTACACTTTTATTTATCCTTTGTTGACTGAGTTAGTACCACTAAACTAGTAACCTTTTTTCCTCGAGAGACCCAAGGTGTTATTTAAACTTATATGAAATCTTTGTGGTGTTGTTGCTGTAGCACATTATTTTGTCTCAACACACTGTATGGCTAAATCAGGGGCTGGGGGCTGCCAGTTGCTCATAAACTATAAGGGTTTAGATGCTCTAAGGTAAATTTAAACCTTTTTTCCAACCTTTTGAGACAAATGATGACCTGAGCAAAAAACATGAGTAAGGAAAGAAAGTAAGTCTATTTTTTTTTCTTTCAAGGAATAAGTAAGTTGTGTCCAAGGCTCAATGTTCAAAGCTGAAAAAAAAAAACAGTAGTTCCAAAAAAATTAGTAAGGCAAATGACTACAAAGATACATGATTATCAATCAGGGACTAGAGCCCCCTTACCCCCTCCCAAAAAAAAAAGTCACCTGTTTACCTCTCTGGTATTATTGGGATGAAGGTGATAAAAGCAAGCAAGAAAGGTTCATGTATTTGGGGGAAGTATCCACCCAAGTATTGTTATACAGTATTCCATGTAAACAAGAATCATGCGTCCTGTGCCACAGGATGCTGGTGCTGTACGAAAGAGAAATTAGGTAGTCGGCTGCACATTTTTTGGGAGCATGAAGCCAACTGACTTTAAGGAGGCACTATCTAGGTTAATTCAAAAGCTTGGTGCAAGAATGGGATAAGTATGAGAGATAGTTTTTTGTTGAACTGGGTTCCCAGTCTTAAGTTAAAGGGATAGTTAAAAGAATTGGTGGCAGTACTTATGATAGTGGGTAAGAACACCATTACAAAGAAATTGAGGAAGAAGGAAAAAACAGAAATACAGAAAGTGACAAGGATGATGAAGTAAGAAACAAAAAAGGAGAAGAAGCTTTTTGGAAAGTAGAAAGAAGTGTCCTAAATGGAATATATTGGATATAACTGTGGCCAGAAGATAGATGTCAAACAGGGAGATATAGGAAGAAGGTGGTAATTGTTACCAGTCCTTAGGATAAGTGTGAAATTAGAGATGGGAAATGCAGACCTGGTGCAGGAAAATGAGATAGCAGTGTAAAATCATGGAATAGGAAGAAACTTGTTGACTCAATAGAGATGGGGTCTGCTCTAAGTGTGTTGAGGAGAGGGTTCTTTAGAGTGGTAATGCTTGTTTCTATTTTTTTAATAATTGACCATTTCTCTTTCTTATACCTTTTAACCATATTACATCTCTCCTAACACCTACCACACAACTTCTATTCCTATACCATAACTTTTTCTCTACTCCATCAAACACTTTCTTCTAACTTCAAAATCACCCCTACTTTCTAAAATACCACTGTCATAGGATTCTTCTCATACAAATACAGGCACCTCTATCCCAAAACTCCCTCTCCTCTAAGTTTTTAATATCTCCTTTCTAAACTCTCCAAATCCAAAACATATTTTTATTCATATCTACAACTCAGTGGAGACATACACCCCAAATCCCGGTCCTACCCCTTCATATTAGCAAACTATCCCTTCCATTCCCCTTCCTACCTGCAACATTCCAACTCCCTATAAAAACTCTAACCTTTTGCTACTTAACATGAATCTAAGAAATGTCAAAAAGGTCCAGGATCTTCATGCCTTCCTAAATCATTACACCCCAGATATCACCGTACTTACTAAAAACTGGCTAGGACCAGAGATTAAAAGCTATAACATTCTTCCTCCAGGCTACAATATACATAGATGTGATAGAAAGAACAGGGGGACGGGGGCACAGCAATAATGTATAAATCAAAATATAAGACCTATACTAATTGAGGCAAACAACCCTTCTTTTAGCAATGCCAAACTATTATTTTCTAAACTGGAAATCAACTCATAAAAACACCTAATTATAACTGCTATTTACATTCACTCGGGTTTGAACCATAATACAATTAAAGGTATACTATACTGGATATCCCTAAATTTCTCTCAAGAAACTATCATTATGGGTGATCTCAACACTGACTGGCTCTCGTATTCCCTCATATTTCATTAACTTACATGGCTTTTCTCAGGTTATACAGACAGCTGCTAGAACAGATAAATCCACTAAAAGGGAGTCTATTCTTAACGGCATTCTCACAAACAAATCTTCACTATCCTTCCAATCAGGGTGTCTCCCAGATGTAGTGATCACCTCGCCACTTACATGCTTAGATACCAGCTTAATTCCCCTAGACAATCCTATTTCTGACTCATTCGAAGCAAAAAATAACTTTAATACTTAAACTTTCCATTCACTTTTACACCACTCTGACTGGTCACCCTCTCAAAACTGCAGTTGACTATTTCAATACCACCTCCCTAGACATCCTAAACAAACTAGCCCCCCCCCCCTTCAGAACTGCTAGGCTAAAATCTAATTATGCTCCATAGCTATCACATGATACCAAAATTCTTCTTAAACAAAGGGATAAAGCCTGGTGTCTCTGGCATACCACAAACAAACAATCCAATTTTCATATTTATAAACATCTTCATAATAAAGATAAGTCCCAAATAAAATTCGACAAAAAGTCATACTTTACTTCCACTCAGCAACAGCACCACAACAATCCCAAGAAATTCTGGTCCTCCATAAAAAAGCTTTTTCAACCTGATGATTCTTCCACCCTATGCCTTCAACCTCCTCTAACTTTGATAGCATTGCTACACAATTTAATAATTTCTTTACTAACTCCATTCATGCTGTTACTAATTCTCAGTTTAGTACTCCTCCTATTATCCCAGCTTCAGCTAGCTTTGACATCAACTCCTTTTCCTTCAAATCTGTTCAAAGCCTCACCATACAAAATACTCTCCAAACTTAAACCTACATCCCTTGCTGCTGATAATCTACCTAAAGATTTTCTAAAAATTGCAGCTTATCCCATTGCAATTTTAATCAACTGATCCATCTTACAACACTATGTTCCTTCCATCTGGAAGATATCTTACATTTTTCCCTACACAAGGCAGGGAACGCCACTGAGTTCTTTAATTACAGACCCATTGCTATCCTACCCACTCTCTCAAAAATTTTATAAAAATGTACCCACCTGCAGCTTTTAAACTACCTTCTTTCTAATAACCTCTTAGCCAATGAAAACAAGGCTCCACACAAACTGTAATATCCAAAAAGAAGGAGACCAGGATCCAGTCCACACAAACGTTTATTGAGCGCTTTTGTCTCTTGAATAGAAACTTCTTCAGCATAACACAGCATATTACCCAACAGCCTTAGATATGCTATTCCAACAAATTAGTCGTCATCATTAACTAATTAATAAAATAATGTCCTGAAAGGACATAGAAACATTTAAAGAGCAACACACACACACACACACATATATATATATATATATATATATATATATATATATATATACACATAAATAAATATATATATATATATATATATATATATATATATATATATATACATATATATATATATATATATTGCACTCACAGTAAAAAAAGAAAAAATGCAATTGAAGCATATAAAAAATACTTGACAATTAAATATATCCTATAATAAGTTAAAAATAATCAAATCAACAGATGTCAATATTTATGCATATGAAAGTATATATGTATTTGTTGTTTATTAGCATCCTACCCTAATAGTGTAGGTATCGATGACTGTCATATAAGAAATTGTGCCTTGAGCCTGAGAACAGAGCTGATGGATACTGCACTATTAACACTCGGTGCTTCAGATGCATTCGTCCTAATTTGCCATCTAAGCTCATCCATTTCTAGGTAATCATTGAGTGGTCCACCGCTTTCACCCATCCTAACCTGCTCAATGATAATGAATCTGAACCCATGTCCTTCATTGGTTACTATATATCCTGCTAATGCATTTTTAACATCTTTCCTACTGATGTTATAGTAGTGTTGGTAAATTCTACTTCTAAATGCATTTTTAGTTTTACCAATGTAAAAACTCGGACATTGGGTACATAGGGCGAGGTACACCACTCCTTTACTGTTGCAGGAGACTTTCCCTCATATAGTGTGTCTCCCATAATTGGGAATACAATTCTCCTTTGCTTCAATGGTATATTGGTATTGTTTCTATTCAAGAGATGAAAGCGCTCAATAAACGTTTGTGTGGATTGGATCCTGGTCTCAACCTCTTAGCCAATACTCAACATAGGTTCCGCCCCTACCATACCACTACTATTGCTCTCCTTAGCTTTACTAACACACTTAACCAATATAGAAATAAAGGTCAATTTGTGTCTTCTATTTTCGTAGATCTTTCTAAAGTCTTTGATACAGTTCCTCACCAAAAACTTCTCAATGAACTGGCCTCACTTAAACTTAGTTCTGCTATTCTAGCTTGGTTTCATAGCTACTTATCTGGCCGACAACAAGCCGTTAAATGGCAACAGAAACTATTTTCCCTCCTGCCTGTGAACTCAGGCATTTCTCAAGGCTCCAGTTTAGGTCCTCTACTTTTTAGTATTTTCACCAACCGACTCCATTCATCTGCACCTTTAGCCTGTATTGTTCAATACGCAGATGACCCAACTCTTATCTGTGCTGCACCTTCCTTAAATCTGCTTGCTTGTACAACTCAGCAGTCCTTTTTATCAATTGAATCATAACTATCAGAATCACAGCTTAATCTAAATCCTTCTAAGACCAAACTTATGCTCTTTCAAGCTAGTAACCTCATGATCTTCCTACTACATTTCAAATAGTCATCCAATAACACCATTATTTCTGCTATGCCTCATTTCCCTAATTGATAACAACTTGAAATTTGACCTTCATCTAGCACAATCCTTCAAAAATAATCATAATAAACCTGGCTCACTTTATAGACTCAAGCCTTTTCTTACAACTAAAACTAGACAAGATTTAGCCAGAACTCACCTTCTCCCCACCTTACTATATGCCTCTCCCCTTTTCACTAACCTTAGTAAAACTGATCTAGCTAAGTTTGAAAACTGCAATAACAAAATTACCAAATTTGCTACTAACACCCTACATAGATCTCATCCTTGCTCAGCCTTACATCAGTTCCACTGGCTTGAACTTCCCCATCTCTTAACTTACACTCACCGTACATCAGCTCACAGACTAGTCCATCAACCTGAATGGACCCCTTCCCTTCAGTTAATTCAACCCTAAGCTAACAATTGTACTCTCCGATCTTCCAATAAATTCTTGCTACAAGTCTCTAAGTCCAACAATAAAGCTGTTGACTCTGTTCTCCAGTTACATGTCCAAAATATGGAATACTATCCCTGAGGTCATTATATCCAGTCCCAACTTATCTTAATTCAAAATGCTTGTGAACGACTACCTCTGTTCTAATTGGCTGGGTTCATGTTCCTCTCCTGGCTAATGCCTTCTATTTTGTGTTACTCTTACTTTACTTCCTCTTTTACTCATTTTCTTCCTTCTTCCCTTTCTAGTACCCCATTTTTGTCTCTCCTATGTTTTACCTTCTAGTGCCACTAACTTCCTGGTCTGATCTCCTATTATATTTTTCTCCTCCTCTTTCTTTCTTTCTTTTTATTTATTCTTCACTAACTCCTCCCCACTCCTTTATGCTTTATACTTAACTACTGCTTATATATTTCTTTTTTAATTTTTCTTATGTTATGCTTGTAATTTTGTCATATTAGCTTTCTTCCCTTGCTATTTATTCTCTTTCACATCGACTCACTTTATTAATTTGCTTGTGTACACCTATCTTTTCTTTTGTTGTTATAAATACTGTGCATCTTTTTTCTTTTTTCTCGAAATTTACTTTACCTTTGATGTATATATTGTGCTAACTTTTTGTATTGTTTTTCTATGCTTTTTGTCCCCCCAGGACTCTGCTGAAAATGGGCTAATACCCAGTCAGACTATCCCAGTCAGCAAAAGTAAATAAATAAATATAAGCAAAAATTGTAAGCCCCCAGTGTAAGAATGGGTTAGTTGCTATAGATGTAATAGCTTGCTATAGTAGATAAACTAAGACTTGTCTGTAGGGGAATATAGCCATGCTCGATACATGAGGACTGGCATTGTTTGTGAATTTGTACTGTAGGTAATTTTATGATAAAATATATATTAATGTTTGTTAAAAAAAAAACTGCCACAATAATGTATTTCAATTGGCAATGCACAGCACACTTTGCATCCCCTAAAAGACAGCTATCTACTGTGTACCCTATGATGTTAAACTGGGATGACACTGAAGGATATGTGTGTGTGTATGTGTGTGTGTATATATATATAGATATCTGGGTATGTGTTTGTGTGTATATATATATATATATATATATATATATATATACGTGTGTGTGTGTGTTTTTTATATATATATATATATATATATATATATATATATATATATATACATACACACAGACACACAGACACAGACACACACACACACACACACACACACACACACATACACACACACACACACACACACATATATATATATATATATATATATATATATATATATATATGTATAAAATAGGGTCTATATTACATGAACAAATGTTCATCTTAGCGAACGCTCACATGAGCGAAAATTGCGGAACTCGAAACCGCAATTGTGAGATCACGGTATAATGAAGATGGGAATATTTGCCCTTCCTCACTGTAGTGCGCACTCGGAGTAGGAATCTATATTTAGCGGGGAGTGCAGTTTCGAGTTCCTGGATTTCCGCTCATGTGAGCGTTCACTTAGATGAACTTTAGTTCATCTAATATAGACCCATAAAATATATATGTACATATGTGCATTTGTGTGTGTATATATTTATATATATATATATATATATATATATATATATATATATATATGTGTAGAGAGAGAGAGAGAATAATCTATATTTATGTATATAATTGCAGCATGCCTCCTTACCTCTACCCTGAGAAGATAGCCACCTATATCATATTTCATGTTTGCTTGTCAGTATAATGAAAAATAATGATCATTGTAATGTATATTAACTTGATGGTCTTAGATAATACATTGCCTTTTTACAAGCTATAACAACAGTCGTGCATATATTTGAGATTTGAGTGCGAGGAAAGTTAAAGCAATTACGACCCTGTGCTCAGAGATGTTACATATTTGATGTATTTATTTATTTTAATTTGTCAGTTGGATACATGTGCTGGACTGTTCATTGCTCCTTTTCAGCCATGACCCAACTCTGCTGCCACTAAAGATAGGTAAAAAAAAAATCTTCATAACTCACAACTTCTCTGTTCAAGAGTTCTGGACAAAGCCAAAAATAATAGACAGGGGGAGCAAAGTCTCAAAATCAGGGATAATTGAACTGACTGAAAAACTTAGTGATTTACCAGAGAATCACACATTTGTGAGGGATAATGTAAAAATAGGAAGCAAAATCAGGAATTCTCTGCAGATTCAAGGACAATTGAGAGATCTACACTATCCATAATATGTCTGCCTGTCAGAATAAAAAAAAAAACCTCTATAGTACATACATTAGGAAAATCTTTTTGGGCTCCACCAGGTACCAGTTTAAAGGATTGCTCAGGGACACCAAATGACCTAGTTATTGCTTGTTAATTTGAATAGCAACAGCAGCATACCAATTACAGTCTTGTAATACTGTTTGCATATTCTCTAACTCTAACCTAGGTCCCAACTATAAGAATGTCAAAGCTTCCACATACCATTATTTAGTTTTACCAGCAAGCTCAGTCCTGAGAATTTCTGGCATAAATATGACAAGGCTAATAGCAGTGGTGAACATTATACTACAGCCTTAAAGAATGCATGTTATTAAATAAAGTTTTTCTTACACTATGAAATATACCACCTGTTGTGTGCATCAAACCCCCTTCAATCAAGGTCACGACTCTTAAGTCGCTACTATATCACGAACTTGATGTTGCAAGCTAATAGCATAATGACTTGGAAAGGGCAACCTGAACTCTAGGAATCATATAAAAGTGTTGCTTTGAATCTGATGGTATGCTGTTATTTTTACTGTTAAAAGAGGTAAAATACTGGACTGTTGAAAGATAAGCCTTGCATTTTTTTGGCACACTGTAAGGATCGTAAAAATGTCAAGCACACAGAAACCAAAAAACAAGATGCAGAAAACCTGAGAACCTTGACCGGAGAAAATACTTTGCAGCCCCAACAAATATAATGTAAAAATTGCTGGTGTATGCTCCAGCTGAAGCCAAACTGTCATTCAGTACAAATAAATAGACCAAGTAGAATCCAAAAAAACGATTTTAATCCACAATTCTTCACAACACGAGCCAGTAAGGATCATTTTGCAGGGCTTACAGACCAAATATCTTGTGAAGCCACCCATGGTCTGTTAAAAGTATGAAAAGGGCCTCTGTGGTTGTTGGGCCATAGTCACTCAATCAGTTTGATTGGCCTAAGGCCCATCTTGCTATCTACCATGTCCCAGTGGACCACTTCAGTGTCTACTGTAGTGCAGCATGTAAAGTGGATGCAGAGAGATGAAACCCCTAACTGCAATTCATGTGACACAGGTTTAGGCCTAGTCGCTGGACAAGGACTTGGAATGAAAAGCTTACTGTTGGCTTCTCTGTCTTGGGGAGAACACTGTTTTTCTACCTGAATACATTCCTGGTAGAAATCGGAGCTGTAGCTTGTGAAGGTAAAGTGCAGGTAGATCATCTGTACTGGAAAATATGTGTGCACGGTAGCATGTTCCCCGAAACGATACAGGTGTCATTCCATTACCATGTATGGAAGGATGTCATTTTAAAGATGGAGAGGTAAATAGTTGAACAGCTTACCATGCAAGATAACACCACCGTAAATGTAAACACTACAGATACAAATAAATATTGTCAAAATAAAATGACATTGTACAGTACTACAGAAAAAAAAAGCTAGCTCCACTGACAGAAAATTTCAGTGGAACTGTCATGGGGAAAAGAACATTCATAGATATAGACACACCATGGGTTTGATAAACAATCATGTAGGCTTTGTGTGACGCCTACACAATCTTTATGCGTTAGTGCGATGAGCAGCATCACAATCGCACATGTGTGCTGTTCATCAAACTAACACCAATACAAGCATGTTTTAATGGCCAGCAATTTGTGTTGGTGGCCAGGAAAATGTGTTGAGCAGCACAAACAGACACATTAAACAAACAGACTTGTCTATGGGCAAACCTGTTAAATATGCTCACATGGACAGCACAAAAAGCTACATAGGGCAAAATAATGTAAGTTTACTGGGCAAGGAAAGTGTACTGAGTGTAATATACACGTAATTCAAATATATGACTATAGAAATAAGTAGGAAGTTTGGAAAACAGCAAGGCAAACTACAATCGCTGGGTTACCAGACAGGGAAAGTGTTCTGAGGACAATGTGGACAGAAATCACAGATGCATACAGAAATATGTAAGAGGGGAGGGTAAATGTTCATATAATAGGAAGATAATTGATGTGAAGATGTTTATGTCACAAAGACAACTGTGTAATAATAAACTTTTGCATATATACCATACTAATTAATGGTGGTCATACTTCCTGAGCAAATATACAGTAGGTAAATAAAAGCTGACATGATTTTACAGTACGTGACTGTTCCAAAAATTAACATTTTAACAGAGGGGATTACATGACATATGAATGTTATTAACATGCTGAGTTAAGATGACAATGCATTAAGGTCAGTACATACATTATGGGATATTTGCATAGTGTGCATTTCATCAATGTAACATGCTGGAAAATAGGAATGGCTTAGAAGCCGGAATCTCCTTTTACAAGAATCAAACCCATCCCATAAATATTACCACTGACCTATGTATTAACTGCATATGCCACTGAAACAGGCCTAGCAAGTGTATGAGGAGAATCATCCTTGAAGTGAATTATGCACGTCAATATTCTAATGATTATGCATCCCATATGTATGTGGGTGTAGTGTTGCAAATATGGTAGCAGAATGTGACATACGTGATACCCTTGTGTAAGGCACTGTGGCCTGACTCAGTTACTGTGCTGACAGATAAGAGCAGATGCAAACACCACACTATGATGCAATGTATTCCCCAAAGCTGTGTATTGCCGGCATGTGCCACCGGAGGTAGCAATGGGTAATGTAACAAATAAATTACATTAATGTGTGAATTAAGAAAGGATCCCTGATAATGAATATCATATCAGCATGTCAGGCTGATGGTGACTAAATGAGCATACTTGTGCACACAATTGTAATCAGTCCTATATCAATGCCCCATGGTCAAGGAAGGTTTCGCTCTGTTTGTACGCATACCACCTAAGAACTGGAGCACACTTTTGTATACCACAGTACTCAATGCATGTGCCATGAAATCTAAAGCTATGTTCACATGTGTTTGTGAAACATATGAAAAAGCCTGATGTGATGTAATTGTTGTTGTGTGACATCAGTACTTTCACACAAAATGAATCACTGTGATAGAATTGAACATCAAGCTGTGCAACTCCTCCAACTAACAGTATGGTTATTAATCACATGCATCACTGTTATCACTGCTGCTGAACTCCACCTATGTGAAGTAATTTAGTCAGCTATACTTTATTTAACCATCATTTTTTTTTCTGTTAAAATAGATGGGGGGGGGGGCTCTGCCACTCCATATATACAAAATATAATTGTGGGGGTTGTCTTTCATGCGGAACAGTTAAAGACACAAATGTCTACAGTCAGTCAATGCTGGTTCAGAACAGTTACCTAAGCACTGAGCAAGTCTATACCATAGTGGAATCAATGAATGTGCAATGGTATAAGTGCATCACCAATTGTCATATGTGTGGTTATGTGAAAGCATTACATCATATGTATGAATCAAGGAATATGCATCCATGTAACCACTTAGACAGAATCTTGCTGTATGTCAGACAGCAGTGCCTGATGCTAGATATACTCAAACACACTTGTAGCCCCCTGCTGTTGTCACTGTGACAGTAGAACAACAAGTATGTACAATGTAGTTATAATCCCATATTGGACTTTGACTTACTTAGGCTACAGCATATGTTACATGGTCCAATTTCCTCAGTCCTGAGGAGGTATCTCATTACAACTGTTATGGAATAACAATCTATTCATATGATAGCAGCAGTCTTCAATACAGCCTTTCCAAAGAAAGTGTAGAATAAACTGTTGTAACAGGAAACAACCTATACACATGAGCATAGCACATGTGGGTGGCAACACTGTTAACAACACGTACACTGACTGTAAGCAGTGATGTTGGGATTTGAACTATATAGCTAACATCACAGGGTAATGAATGTTTGCTGAAATGCAAATACAGATTTATTCCACAACTGTAACACTGCACATTTCAATGGATGACATCACCATTGTGCATTACTTTAACATTTCCAATAAAAAAGGGTCACATAACACAAGCACACTGTATAGATATACCTCATATATGTATTTGCAGCCTGTTCGGGATAGTAAGAGGAAGAAGCACAGACTCACAGATGAGAGTCATTCCTGTGTTTGTATTCCCCACCTATGTATTGAAACAATCTACTCACAAATGTATTATATTTACATGTCACAGGAGACGTTGGACTGCATGTAAGCCACACTGTATCTTGGAAAGGATGACATCAGCTGTGTTGTATAAAGAAGTGTGTGGAAAAATTACTTCTACAGCTATTTGAAATTGTACATCTTGTCAAAACTAAGAGGTATAAGAGACTCCTGCAGCCATTTACACACACACACACACACACACACACACACACACACACACACACACAATCAGGAGAGTCTCACTGCTGTATTCAAACTCCCTACTGAAGAAAAAGTGAAAAACTTTTGTTTAGTTTGACTTCTATAGTGCAGACAGGCTTAGCAGTGACGCACAGTCATCAGCACTCTGGACAGTAGTTAGTGGGAAAAAATCCTGTCAACCTGGCTTTCTCTGTGGCAGAAGGTTTAAATTCACTGAGCTAAATGAAAAAGCAAAGTAAAAGCAGGGTTCGACTCCAGTATACAGATAATTTTACAAAGAGTTTCAGAATGGGATTATTATAATAACTTTTTATCGTGACTTTAAGAATACCTAGGAATGAGTATTATAAATATGTTGCCTGCCAAGATTGTGTGAGTTATAGCTACTGAAATAATATATGTGAGACATACTTCAATGGTAATTACAAGTTAATTTGGTGTACAATGTGGTGTAAGGCAAACACTCACCACGTTTTGTAGTAATACTTGAAATGCCATTTAGCATCACATACTACAGTTGCTCATTGTCAGACCTCGAGCAAATGTTGAGGACTACAACTGATAAAACAGAAGGGACTTTGTCAACTCATTCACAGGAAAGGCAAATATAAAAACAGGCAGTAAGAGTTTCACCTAATGCTGGATTTAAACCACTGTGAAGATGAAAAATTAAGTTTACAGACTTGATCATTATCTTTAGACCCCCACTAAGGAAATCCTACTTCACACATGTCAAAATCACACCTTTGAGGGGACAGTTATACCATATTCAGCCAGTAGTGATAAATTGCTGTTTAAGGAATGATGTATTTTGACTGGTTCTTGGTTTATATTTAATAGCGAAGTTTAAACTGGGATTTTATCTGATGAAGTTCCGTTACATTGATTAAAGGAACAAAAGAGCTAATCAATACTTTTGTGGTTCGTGATATTCTTTTTGTGATTCTCGTAGCAGCTTGAATCATTTGTGTGTGATTTTTTTGACAATGTTGGCTGGGTATATTCAGTCAATGGAAGATGTAGGTATTATTCTTCAGCAAAGTAATGGCGGTTTGAAAATGCCATCATTTGACATTTACATCCATCAGCCTAATGACAGTACAAAGGGGTGAAAGAGAAGGGGTGAAGATACAGACAGATATACAGACTGCTGTGAAAAGGGCGGTGTTATGGGTCATTAATACACATCTTTATGGTGTGTCCTCAGCATTCATCAGTCACACTGTGTATCAGTAAGCAATGGCTCTAGGGATCAAGAAGCTATAGGACAGGCAAATCCTGATGAAGACATGAGTAGAGTTGTTGTTTGTCTTTCGGCTTTTCCTGGTAAGGGGTCACCACAGTGGAACTCCGGTCCGCTAATGATTGGCAGTAGATTTTTACAAAACGCCGATGTGCCAGCTCGACACCCAACCTTCAACGAAGGCACAACCATTTACGCACGCATGTCTTTTGAATGCTACCCAACTGCAGGGAGGATATGCAGACTCCACACAGAAGGCACTCCCAAGCCCAGCCGAGAATCGAACGGGAGAACCTCTTGCTGTGAGGTAACAACGCTACCGCCGTACCACCACGGCATGAGTAAGGGTGGTTTATTAAATCTTCGTTATGGCCATGGATGTGTTGGCAAATACTTAATTGGATATAAAGTAAGATATGTGTCATGAAATATATCATAGCAGTACAACATCATTGTAAGAAATAATGTGACATACATACACCTGGAGAACACATCCAGCAACAATAACTTACATTCGGATGGCAAGTGCAGAGGCTCAAGGAAAAACTGTAGCATCAAAGAAACAGGCAGTGCTCCAAGTGAGAGGAAAAATAGAATTTAATAATGTCCAATCACAGTCCACAGACCGGTTTTGGACAAAAGTCCTTTGTCAATGCATAATAGCAACTGCAGTCAAGTAACCCAATAAATAGACATATGCAAAAACATGAGCAAAGACCAACCTATCAGCATTCCAATTATAAATGGTCATTTAAACCAGGCGGAAATAGTCCCCCCCAGTCTAACTATCCAAGCTTTTTCTTTTTTATTTAATATGTTATACCATCCAGCCTTAGAATTTCTGTGGCTATATACTTTATCAATTACAATAAATTGAAATTTAGCAGTAGTATGGTTGATGGTGCGTTTGTATAATGCATTTGTAGAGAATTTATTTCTCACATTGCAACCTCATAGGTCTGGAAGTTTGACCTATATAAAATGCTGAACACATACAAACAGCTAAATAGACCACCTAATCACCACTACAATTGGCAAGTATGTTAATCTGAAAAACATGAGGTGTGTACTTACTGGTAAACTCCTTAGTTTGGCCAATGTGTTTACAAAAAAACAATGACCACAGGGAAAGCAACCAACAAATTTGGTGCCATCTAATGTACCCTGAATCATAATAGGTAATTGTGGATGATGTTTAAAATAACTGAATTCACCGCCCAAAGTTTTACCCCTGTGAAAGGAAAAATGACATCTGTTATTCAACAATTCACACAGCTGATCATCAGCTAACAGAATATCCCAATGTTGTTGCACCAAATCCATGAAATAATGGGTATTTCTGCCATAGGTTGTTACAAATCTAATGTTATGATCTAGATTTCTGTTGTGACTATGGTATGTAAGCAAATTAGTTCTAGGCAAATGTTTAACTTCCGTACTACTTCGAAGCAAATGTGCTGAGGAATAGCCACATTCAATAAAACGAGTTGTTAAATCTTTGTCAAAATGCACAAAATGTTGATTAGTAGAACAAATATGGCGAATCCTCATATATTGGAATTTTGGGATATTTTTGATAATATGTTTTGGATGACAGCTGGAGGCATGTAGTAATGTATTGGAATGGAAGGGCTTCCAATAAACCGAAGTAGCCAATGTACCATCCAACTGTCTATGTAGTGTCACATCAAGAAAAGAAATGAACTGCATGTGGAAATTAACCGTAAATTGAATGCCCCATTTATTTTAATTTAAATATTGGACAAACTCATGTAAATATGTGACATAAGATTTCCAAACCATCCCGCAGTCATCCAAAAAACATTGCCAGATATCAATTTCATTCAGAAATTGATTATGGCTGCTGTCATTGATAATCATTTGGGGAAGATATCCCATAAATAAATCAGCATATATGGGTGCAAACGAAGCACCCATAGCTGTGCCTTTGAGCTGCAAATAACAATTTCCGTTGAAATAAAAAACAGTTTTGGTAAGGGCGTGTTCAGTCAAACACAAAAGAAATGTGTTACTAATGATGTAAGGCCAGCAAAATGAAGAATGCTAGTATAAAAGAAGAAAAATAATGAGAGTTCTAACCACGATGTCGTGTTCCAAAAAATTCACTTAAAAGTCTCAAACACCAGAATAAAATCCAAATACGATTTATTGAAGTACAAGAAGGATGAGCGCTTTCGCGTAGTATGACCTACGCTTCATCAGATAACATTCAGTAAATTGCTGTGCATTTAAATACTCATATGCGCAGGAAAACTTTTCCAAATTAAAACAATTAATCAATTAAAATAATATTACCATGCAATTTAATTAATTGTTATATGTTGTATACTACTTAAAGAAACATTACTCTGGGTACAAAAATGCATATGTAAACAATAAGCAGTAGGATAAGCAACAAAGTAAACAAACGATTACATTGATCTGTTATTAATATTATATAGTCAAACTACCTCGTGAATGGTTAATCACTAGAATCCAATATTAAAATTATATAAGTATGCATTAAACTTAAAAGTATTTGTTTAAATGTTACTAGATATTATTATATGTTATATATATATATATATATATATATATATATATATATATATATATATAAAGGATGTAAAATGTATATATATAAAAACACAAAAAATAAGTATATAACTTATAAACTATATAATAATACCTGCATTAATATGAATATCTATGTTGATAAATTTTATAGTACCTATTGATCATATATAAATCTAGTCAATAAATAAATATTAGTATGATGACAATATAAATATTGAGATGTAAACATAAATAAATATAATAATGTATGTATATAATAAATTATATTAATTTATTTACATTGTGTATATATATATATATATATATATATATATATATATATATATATATATATATATAAATAATTAAATTAATCATATGAGATATGTAGTATGTCTAAATATAGATGGTAAATGACATATTTGAAACAAATCAATTCATAATTGTATTGTAAAAGTAACATAAGCATATCTGTAATGATGTTTAAAAAATGCTTTAAAAATTGCTACTTTCTACCTACTAAAATTGGCTTGATAGACAAATAATTATTAATGCCTGGAGGGAGATGTGCACTGAGTCTTAAAATCCAATTTAGTTCAGCCAGTGCCAAATCATTATCTGGATCTCCTCCCCTTTTATTATATTGTACTATTTGTAACACTCTAAAGCAAAAACTGTGAGTGGAATAATCTAATATGTGTTTCGTTAATGCATTTGTTTTATTGCCCTTGCGAATATCATATAAGTGGTTGTAAATCCTATCCTGTAACCTTCTTTTTGTCAAGCCCACATAAAAGGCTTGACAAACAGTGCAAGTGGCAAGATAAACAAGATTTCGTGTGTTACAGTTGTATTCCAGTTTCTGTATCTGTATAGGAAGACAAATCTACTAAATTCCTTACGGATAGATTTCTTCCTTTTTCTTTTTTGACCAGAATGCAAGGGATCAGTTTTAACAAACTTAACACTTTTAACATGCTTGAAAGGTCTCCCTTGACTGTAATACCTTAAATCCCTGTTAAATGTACGAAGTTTACATTCTTTCAGCTCTTTTTCAAATTCCAACAAATCAACACTCAGTTTTTGGAAACAATTTTTATAAATAGGTAAACTTTCAAACTGTTTGGCCTCTTCACAAATCTCTGTAATTTCAGAGATATATACATCATTTTTTGCATTCATAAAATGCATGTAATGTTTTAACAAATTGCACGGAGGTATTTTGTTGAATATCAGACCAGGCTGCTAACAACATGCTATCCGGTTGGCTCACCAAAGATTTAATACGAATTTTAAGACGTCTGGGAGAAATAGCTTTTTCCATGTATGTCTTAAATAACTTTAAGTGCCAATTGCAAGCTCTTAAAATGTTCATACTTTTAAAGAGCTTATCAAAAGTGGATGTACATAAACCATCAGATCAAGATTCAATATTATTGTCATTGTCACTGTGTTTTTCAAGCCCAAATATTTGAATATCTTCCTTATCAGATGACAATCCCTTAAGAATGTTAATGAGATCCATATTAAATATCGAAAGATACCCTGTAGTAAACTCAAATCAGAAAAGGGCATAGAAACCTAAATGTGACAAACAGCAATTTCTATAAGCTGGAATCACACACACTGATAATATTTACGACCCTAAGAATTGGAAAGAGCAAACATATAACAAGTGTTAAGCTGTTACTTATCCCCTTACATACACATATGCAAATAACAGAATATAAATGAACAGTATGCAATAAGTAAATTGAATTATAAGGTCAGCAACTGGTAAATGCACAGTTCACTGAAACAAAGGCAGGATGAAAATGTCCAATAGGTATATTGAAGGCGGGCAAGAATATGAAAAAACGTAAATATCAAGCAAGAATGGCTTAAACTATACTCTAAAAGCCGTATTCGCTGATAGGATCACCCCCCAAACATAACTCAAAGTCTCTTAAGTTGAGAATAACAGTCAAATGTTCTTTCACAGGTAAGCACAAAACCTAAAAAAACACCTTAGTTAAGGCCCCAACAGATGTCGACCCACTGGCCTCAGCACCACTAAGATGAAATATGTATATAGGGTCAAACAACTAAATCATCCCCCAATTGGAGACAACAAAATCAGTCTTACCACAATAAAACTAGAAGACCAAGCTTGAAGGATGCCTTCTCACACATGTAATCGGTATCCGTGCTTGAAAGCAAAGCATATACAAGCATGTACAAGCAGCTATTCCCCCGACTAAAGAAATGTTATGTCCCAAACAAGCGTGAGGCACACCAGCAAATACAAAACCCTCTCCCGACTGGAGACGTATACAAAACACTCACACAATTGCTGGTAGCAAGGTAAAGGCTGCTAAACACCAGATCTTCAATGTGAAACACCTAATGTCAATCCCGTCCAAGAAAAAAGAAGCAAGAAGCTGAACCACCTCGTATTTAACCAAAACGCCTACATACATCTGGATCAAACCCTTCTAAATCTTCATACAATTGATTTATGTCAACACTCCACAGAGGATACTGCACTTGGCTACATCCAGTCAAAGAACTGTTAGAGTAACTGTTGCCAATTATTTCCTTTACTCTGCCTTTAGTCTTCTGATAGGGACCAGGTTTTGCTGTAACACATGAACAGCCATTCAGTCACTCGGCACTGGTGTGTGATGACAAACTCTGTTCAAAGGCTGAGGACAAAAAGTGAAGGATATCTTATGGGTCATTTCTGACTATATGCGTTGTGTGTGATTCTATTTTAAATGTGAAAAAGGGATTGACAGCAAAGTGGTTAAATGGGGGGCAAGCAGAGGGAAGGACACAGGGAGAAGAATACAGAAATCTGCAATAAGGTAGTGAGAGAGAACCATAGTTATCCACATCTTCAAAACATAAATGTAGAAGTGTAGCCAGAATTTGGACTGTCACCACACCAATGGTAGGTGACAACAACAGAATAATGTTGTACACCAATTGTACCAAATCAATTGTTTGAAGAAGACACATGGAGAGCTACATCTGGGTCATTCTTTTTGTGGAACATGTGTCCATTTTTACTTTTTCTTACTTTCAAAAAGACAAGCATGTTGGGGAAGGCACTTAGGAATATTAGTGCCAGGTAGGAAGATTAGGTGAGGAAGCAGGTGCAGATATACTGAATAAACAAGGCAGGCAAGGATGGTGATGGACACAAAAGGTTGGGGAACACCACAACTGGGGATAGGGATAGGTAGGGGACATGGCACACACATGTCAAGGCTGAGAACAGTGAGAATCAAGTCCTTACCCTCAGAGCTGTTATCACTGTCTCCTGTCTCCTGTGTCAGTGCTCTACATAGCATTGTTTTAGCAATGTGACAAAGCACCTTTTCTTCACAGGCAATTTGGGCACTGAAGCCCTTTTCCATTATATCTTCCACCAGCCTTGTTAGTTACTGGTGGGTGATAAAATCACCACCTCCACTAATGCTACTCCCTGAGGGTATGAATACACCAGCTGCTGGCGCAAAGCTACCTGATTCAGATGGGGCAGGTAGGCAGGGGTTGTGGAAGCAGCGCTGACAGCCTGGGATCTGATTTGCTGGGTGTCGATGCTGCAACATGTGGAGGGATGATGGGCCTGTCTGCAGTGGTTGGTCTCCCTCTCTGTGCCGCATTTCAGTTTTTGTAAGCAGAAATGTATGAGAACAGAATATTTTTAAGACATATAAAACGCCCTCCAGCAAAAAAATGAGAGAGAAGTGGTGGGGTGATACAAAAAGGGAGAGAATTAGATCCACAGCATATCACATCACCATTTAATTTCAGAAAATAAACAGTTATTATTACCGAGTCTATATACCTTTGCCACATCCAGGTGTGATGGGAACCATTAATCAGGTGCACTGCTATGATATCATTAATACAACTATTTATTTCAGTATTGCCTTACTGCATGCAATTACAATACTTATTAGGCTTACAGTAGGATGTGACACTGATGCATACCTACCCCGTGCCTCTCTGAGGCGAGTTAACCTCTCTTGGTGGGCCTCCTTCTTTGCTGTATTATCATTTAATACTGATGGGTCAGTATAGTTACACAACTGAGGGATGTCTGCAGTTCTAAACATCCTCCCGTCAGCTAAGGAGGTCCTTCTTTCACCATTACAGGTCACTATACTAGTGACAACAATACTCTCCAGTGAGTGAGATGCCAGCTGCAGTGGAGACAGCCTTGGATAATCTGTTTAAAGCCTCAGTCTTATACTAAGACCCAGTAATAGTCCCCCTGCAGCAACCTACAGCAGTAGTTCACAAGGAGTACCACAAAAATCCTGGGCACCACAACATCCCACCTCTTGCTTTAAATTCAGCACTATCATCTTCCACACCAACCATGCCTGCTGAAGTCAAACACTAACTCTAAGTTTGAATTGGCGCCAAATTCCAATCTCGCATTTAATAGTTAGGGTGCAAACACACACAACCATACCAACTGCATTTGCATGATGGAAAGCACACAGAGGCATTTGCAAACAAAGAAGATGATATTTTATCAAATAGCAATGAAGGTGTAAAACATGGCATTGAGATTTGCCATGTGTGATGCTCATTGTGTTCACATCTTTTCAGATGGTCATCACTGATGGGCCCAATAGCTTTGATTGTTATCATTGGTGTTTTGGAGATTACATAGGATGACTTGGCACTTAGCTTTCTGGAATTATACACTGTAAAAAGTTAGTTGACCAATAGGGTAATCAAAGCTAAGGAAGAAATAATGCATAAATTTCATTCAAGGTGATTATTTTTCAGTGCTACAGGAGAACACCTTTTCAGCCATGTTCATTACAGATAAACTGCAGTCAGTGTGAACAGAGAAATATTTCAGATAGGCCTGTATATGTGTTCATCATAGATAAACTGCATTCAGTATGAATGGAGATATTTTATTTATTATTTTTATTTTACATTTGTTGACTGGGCTAGTCTAACTGGATATATGTCCATTTTCAGTAGAGGCCCAAGGAGAAAAGCTCAGAGAAAAAAAAATTTTATACATACAGTTCACAAAAAAAAAGCAGTGGAAACACAGAACAATTACATAAGTATGCAACTGACTGGCAAAATGTTTTAGCAACAGTTATTAGGCTACACATAGGAAAAACATATTGTTATTTTACAGTCTGTATAAAAAAAAATAACAAAAACATTTAATGCACATGAGTTTACACAGTACAGTAAGGAGGTAAAAAATGTATTGATTCAAGTCAAACATAGAGGATAGAGAAGTATCAGAATAAATGCTTTTAATTGAGAAGTATTTAGACAAGGGAGAATAGTATCAGTCAGGATTGGAGCAGGGGCAGAGCCATTGGTTATTAATGAAGATTTTCAATTGTTTCTTTTAAAGGTTGGTGGAAGTAAGGGATGTTATTTCTCTTGGAAGTTTGTTCCAAGTATTGCCAACCGCATTTGAGAACAGGCAGTCCCCGGATTTGTTGTTGGATTTTATGGTGGCTACTTGTAGCTTTTTAACGGATCTTAGGGTTGGTAGATTTTTATAAGAATTGAAAAGGTTACAGAGTATGGGAGTATTTGTAGGATGATGTAAAATCTTGTGGATAAAAATGAGTTGCTGGAAAAGTAGTTGATTTTGTACTTCTAGCCATCCTAGAAGTTTAAGATTATGGCAATGGTGGGTACGGAAAGGGGCACCAGTGGCAAATTTGGCTATGTTGTTGTAGGAGGTTGCTAGTTTATTCAGATTACTTTTGGACAGGTTAGTATAGATAGGGGAGGCATACAGAAGGGTGGAAATGAGGTGGATTTGGGCAATAGAAGTCTTAGCTGAGGCTGTGAGAAAGGGCTTGATTCTATAAAGGAATCCAAGTTTTCTATTAACTGATTTAATAGTTGAGTTAATGTGTGTGTCAAAGTTGAGATTGTTATCTATCGTTACACTGAGGAGTTTGGTGGTGGCGTCGGAAGCAATTTCTGTGCCATTATTTGATGTCACTATGAAATTGATTGGGGGGGACTTCTGTGTGGGAGTAAACAGTAATAATTTAGTTTTTTGGGGGGTTAAGGAGGAGACATCTTTGATGGAACCAGTTTTCAACTAAGATAAAGACTGTTTGTGTACTAGTTTGGAGTTTTGCTATACTATACTATAGATATACTTCAGATATGCCTGTATGTGTGCGTGTTTAGGAAGTCCTGTGAAATGCATTTCCATGAAAGAGGCATTATTACTGTTTGTAAATGTTGTCAGATGGATAGACTTTCATGAGCTGATTAATACAGGTTGGGGTATGATACATACATACATACTTCACTGCACATACTGTCCCAAACACAGAGTTGGGCTATGTGAGGAGAGAAGATGATTTTCATTTAAGTATTCTGCCTATCATAGATATGCAAGTGCATGTTTAATTTATTCTCATACTTATCCTGCTTAAACAATTACACACACATTCATCTGTGCTTCATAACTAAGTCATTAATAAGATATGGTACTTAACAAAAAATTATCAAAGCATTAATGAGACAATTCTTGCAATAAACATAATTATGATAGTCATTTGTATGTAGCGTTACCTTCCTAATCAAAGTGTTGCTAGAAATTGTATTCTGACACCGTTTTTAAAAGTCAGCATTATCTGGATTTGAACCCTGGATCACCTATGTTCTACCTCTAAAGTCAGTACACTTACACCTTGTTCCACAGTAACAATTACACAGCCAGTGGATGTTCTTTTCTCAGTACCATCCAGAGTGCTGACATCTGCGCATTGCCACTAAGACTGTTTGCAGTACAGAAGGCTACCCAAATAAAAATGTTGACTTTTTTCCTTAACCAGGTTGATTGATGACATGCCACTGAATTTAAATCAATTGCACGTAGTCATGAAGAGAGCTTGTCCAGCAGACATCACTCATATTCAGGTAGCACCCCCCCCCCACACCTCAAACCGGGGAAGTGGAAGTGGCAGTGCATCTCCTGGCAAAGGCAGTTCACATGGTCGGGAGAGACGACAATGAACTGGCAACTGTCTCACACCTGTCCAACATGGCAGGACATAGTGCTAGCACAGAGCTTGATTGCATTCATGCAGAAACACATACACATTCCACAAAAACTGCCCATACCAAACCACAAACATGCAAGGTAAGAAAACCTTAATGTTGATTGAGATACATCTCCTGTTAGTGGCCCTGAGATATTTCATATTTTACTGAATGCTCTGTGTTTCTTACTCACATCCTGACTACTTTGATGTCAGCCTTGGCCTACATCCCCCCTCATCATGTGCAAATTGCAAATGATGATGACTGTGCCAAGCCCTTTATTCACTTGGGTTTGACTTAGGGTTCCATATATGTCTGATGCAAAGATTTGATAGGTAAGAGACTGACAGTATGCAGGTAGTTTATCTTCTTACACATTTGTTCGTATAATACAGTTACCTTGACATTTCTGCAGTTATGAGTTGTGTGCTTTGGGATAGCCTCTATCTGATGCAATCCATACATAGACACTACATGGGTAAGTAAAGTTTGTGGACATAGGATATCATCACTTTTAATATTTGAATGTTCTAAGGTTGTTATGTGCATTCCTTCGCTGGTGAGTGCGTGTGATATCATTTGCCTCTTAGCCAGGGAAAGGGTATACTGTGTATGCCTACATCTGCTGGCTACCTCTGCAGCTGGAAGTTCTTCCTCAGAATCCTCTTCTGTATATGCTGGAAGTGCTGCATTGCCTGTGTTCCAGGAATGTCTGGTCCTGGCCCTTGCTGTTTCCACATGATGATATTGTGCAACATGGCACAGACTTTGAGAATTTCTGCAATGGTGCCTGAACCAGGCCACCCCCTGATATGTCTAGACAGTAGAATTGTGACTTCAGCATGCCAAACTCATGCTCTATGATGTTTCTAGTTTGAGCATAGGCATTTTTGTATCATTCCTCTGAGGGGGTGTGTGCATTTCTGATGGGTGCCATGAGCCAAGGTTCCAGTGCATAACCTGCATTATCCATTAGATGGCCTTGTAGAACATCACCCCTAGCAAACCTTGTGTAAAGCTGTGAGGTGTGCCATATGTGTGAGCCATGGTAACTGCCTGGATTCCCTGCACAGACATTGAAGATGATTCCTTGGGAATTACAGACAACCTGGCAGTTGACTGAGTGGAACCCAGTCCTGTCGATTTATGTCCTTCAATGTTTACCAAGTGGGGCTTTTATTTTTATGTGAGGGTAGTCTATAACTCCAAGCTGTACTATCTAGTGAGGCAGCCATCTCAGATGAAACACCCAAAGGTATTGTCTCTTGGCTGGCATTGCCTACAATGGCAGTGTATATAGCATTCTGTTTAATGTGAACTGTATGAACATTTTGGTCACAATATGTAGGATGGATGTACCCCCATCATTGTGGGTAGTGGTTGCATGAAGTGGGGAAAGGTCTGTTCATAGGTGTGTACTAGGCTAATGGCCCTGGAGCCTTTACAAGCCTAGCCCTTAGAAATGCCCTGGCATCATGCCACCCGATGTTAGTTCTTAATACCTCTATCAAGTGGAGCCACTGGAGTGATCCCCGGGATGAACTTTCTATTTCCCATCTACTAATCAAGATTTCTCTTGAAGAGGGCCAGTGAAGTGCTCTGCTTGACATGTATGGGAAGTCTATTCCAGAGCATGGGCAGTCTCTGGGTTATGAACCTGTCCCACCAGCATGTTCTGTTGATTGTGGTAATGAGGTTGAGGTCTCTGGAGAGTGTGGTGCGGAGGGATTGGGATTTCTTTAGATGTAGCATTTCTAACAGAGCTGAGTCAGACATGGCTTTGTAAATCAAGCAGAGATTGCCTCTTAGTAGACAATATGAGACAGAGAATAGCTGGAGTTTTTTTAAGTCTGTCCATGTAAGACATGTGTTTAAGGCCTAGGATACTCCTCATGAGGTACTTTTGTGGCCCTTCTAGCTGTTGCATGTGTCTAGTGAGGTACATGCTAAATGGGGTATTATTCTTGATGATTGGCCTAATGAGGGAAGAGTAGAGAAAGATGATGACCTCTTTCTTCCTGGATGCAAAACCCTTGGTAATGAGATGTGCCACATAGAAGAACTTTCTGACCACAGTGGCAGTGTGGTGGTCAAAGGAGAGGTTGCTGTCAACCTGTGTCCCCAGATCTCTTATAATGCCTTCAGTGTTCAGTGGACTCCCATCAATGTGGTAATTAGTGGGAACTGAGTTTTTCCCAAAGGGGATGACAACACATTTTTTTGGCATTAAGCTTTAAGGCCATGGTTTCGACACCAGTCATAGGTCTCAGTGAGGTCTTTCTGTAGGATGTCTACATCACTTGGGGAGTTAATAATGGCTCCCAGCTTGCAGTCGTCTGCAAACTTGGTCTACCAGAGTCCCTCTGTGTTGGTCTGGACTTCTGAGACGTAGATGCCAAACAGGAGAGGACCCAGGACTCATCCCTGTGGGACTCCACTCATGACTGGTCGGCAGTCTGACTTGAAGTCCACTACTTTCACACTGTGGGTTATATCTGTAAGCCAGTTTGCAACCCACCTAGTGATATAGGGGTCGATGCCTAGTTTGGTGAGTTTATCAATAATTCCTGAGTGGGGAATGGTATCAAAGGTCTTGGCCAGATCAAGGTAGACTGTATGAACTGCCTTGCCCTCATCCACAGCTCTGGTGACTGACTCAAAGAAGTCAACCAGGTTGAGCAGGCATGATCTAACTTTCACAAAACAAAATTGTGTCGGATCTAGAGTGTGGAAATTCTCTATATCCTTGGTAATTAGGTCCATGATGATGTGCTCCATAGCCTTGCATATCAGACTTGTCAGGCTAATGTGGCGATAATTCCCAGAGTCTGTAGTCACTCACCCTTTATGGAGAGAGATGACTGTAGCAGTGTGCCATTCGGTAGGGACAAAGCCTAAGGTTAGGCTGTGACTGAACAGGGCACACAGATGCAGTTCCAGGTCACTTTGTAGTTCATGTAGAACACATCCAGGGATGTTAGGATTCTCATTTTGCCCCTGGGTACCACTCAGTATGATAGGAGACTAACATGGTCACGATGTTGTTTCTAACAACAGTGTTATACAATGAGAAAGGGATAGTTCCACTAGTGACCGTGGGGCAGTACATACCAGGAAATGATCAAATCAGGGTATTAATGACACAATGGGAAATACATATGTATTACAAATTGTCTGAATGACTGCTAGTCTTCGTGTATGAACACAGAGGTGCCCAGAGAAAATAAATATTTTTTTGTTTAAGTGTCAGGTCACTTTTTCAGTTTCATCCATTGCACCTATTAAATTCTGCTAGAAAACATTCTGAATGGTGGTACAATAAATCCCAAAAATCACACAAAGGATGTTGAGAACAAAAACACTTTATAACGCAAAGCTTTCGGGAATAACCCTTTCTCAATACTAAATACAAACATACAAAAAGCAACTGTGTATATTCTTGTGTTTTTACACATTTTTTACATTTTTATATTAGTTTTTAACTGTCTTTACAATTGTATAGTGCTTTCTGATATGTATTTTTGAATATGTCATGTGACTTTGGCTGCAGTCACATGACTCTTTGGCTTGTATAAAAGCAGTTGCTTTTTGTATGTTTGTATTTAGTATTGAGAAAGGGTTATTCCCGAAAGCTTTGCGTTATAAAGTGTTTTTGTTCTCAACATCCTTTGTGTGATTTTTGGATTTCTCTGCAGTTTGTCTTTTTTCATACTACTACTCTGCTGGACTGTTGAGTAACTACATTTGGTAGCCTTTTTCTGCAGCCTGTTACTGAACATTGGAAGTATGGAATCATTACAGTCTTTGTTTATGCAAGAGGTGAATCCTCTTTTGGATTTTGTTCCTGTTATGGCTCCTGAGAATGGAACGCAGGTCAACTTGGACAATCTTTCTAAAGGTGACATTGATACTTTTACTTATAAAATCGCATTGTTTGAACGTAAAGTTGGTTCATATAAACGCTTTCAGTGGCAGAGGTTCAGTTTCTCTGCGTACCTCAAAATGGGGATAGTCCCTCGGGGGCTAAGAATATTAAAAATGCCATCCTATGGGAATGTATATCCCGAGCTACTTAAAAAATGGCAGCAAATGAACCTGAAATTGAGTTTAGACTACATGGCATTAATGAATGAATACTTTATGTCGATTGAACAAGATTTGAAGGCTGAAATTATTAAATTAGATGAAGAATTGAAATCTCTTACATGCTTTTCAGAGATGTCATTAAAGTATAACCTTCTATTCAGTAAGTTTCGTGAACTGGATGATAAGCTCGAGTTAGCTAAAAAAAGAAAACTTTCTCGAGACATTAACGATTTCCGGTTGGGTCATATCTTTTCCTGGCCAAGGCATGACTCAAGAGAATTAACTTCAGAAACATATAACACTAAATCTCATGCCAGCACTTCTATTAGAGCGCTAGATGTTTTCCAGCCCTCTACTCCAAATTTGAATGTTAGCGCTAACTGCATGCAAAAGAACTCTGTCACTTTAAATTCTACTGAAGCTATAACCACCGCCCCTTCTAACAACGTTCACGCTGAAGCCGTAATGGCGTCCACCATGGACACTTCAGCTACTGCCTCGGGTTCAGTGATAGATGCGCAACAAGTTAATAAAAATAAAAAAATTCACCAGTCTACTTTAAACTTCATAGAGAAAAGGTTTCACTTAGAGAAACCGGAGCGTGTGCAGGATTCCCTCAAGAAAAGGGAACCATCCACCATGAAGCAAGAGACTTCAACGATGAAGCGCAAGTACGACAGTCCACTGAGGCAGGGCAAGAATGCCCGCAAACAGTAAGAGGCGTTCTTAATCTTTCATCTTTTGTTCTAAATGACTCTCATGTGTCCCTTCTCTCAAAGGGATTAAGTTTTATACCTATGGCTAATTTGGATTTAGTAGGTATGATCACTGATGTAAAAATGTTCGTAAGGAACTTGAATCTAAAACTTCTGTTTAATGTTAATAATGATTCTACTACTATTCTCAGAAAGCATAGTACTTTTATACCTGTAAATGTACCTATTACTACTGCTTTTTGTAATGTATGTGAAGCTGATTATAGAGAACAATTTAATATTCATGACAGGAGGTTCGTCTATAATTTAACTCATGAACAACATCTTGCATTACAGAACCTTAAAAGAAATAATGAAATTATTATTAAACAGGCAGACAAGGGTGGTAGTATTGTGATTATGGATAGGGTTTGCTACAATTTATCCATGGAGAAGATTTTAGTGGACCATTTGTCTTTTAAAAAAATTAGTTCATTGGATGTCAGGAAGCATATTACTGATGTTAATTTATCTGTGTATGATATGCAGTTTAATAATAATATTAGTTTAGAATTGTTTCACTTTTTTTCTGTACCGTGTCCTACCATACCTCAGTTGTATGGACTTCCAAAAATACATAAATGCTTGCTAGACCCCCCCTATGAGGCCTATTGTCTCTAGCAATGGGTGGGTCACCGAACCTGTTTCGGTATACCTTCTGAAGCAATTATTTCCTTTTTTGGATAAATGTAATTTTGTTATTAAGGACACTGGTGATTTCCTTTTCAAACTATCAAATTGGTATTATGGTGAACCACGAAATTTAGATGATTTTTTATTTGTTACATTAGATATTGTATCACTGTTCACTGTTATTCCTAACTCTTATGGTATAGAGTCCATTAGGAAGTTTTTGACTGCTGAGAAAACCTTAACCTGTGACTCCATTCAGAACATATGTCAACTATTGGATCTAGTACTTGGTCATAATGTGTTCATTTTTAACCAACAAACGTACTTGCAGGTCAACGGGGTTGCCATGGGCACCCCCGTGGCCAACACTTATGCAAATCTTGTATTATATCAGTGGGAGTTGGATAATATGCATGATGGTAAAAAGTTTTTTGATGCACATGTTGTGTTCTATCAGCGTTTTGTTGATGACTGTTTTTTAATCTGGAATGGCTCTAGGGATAGCTTAGAACAATATCTTATATATTTGAATAGTACAACACCTTTTTTAAAATTTAAATCAACCATTACTAGTAAAGAGGCCTCTTTTCTTGATGTTAATATTTTTTCTAGAAATGGCACTCTAAATACATCTGTTTTCAAGAAAGATACTTATGTGGGTAGATATGTGCATGCGGACAGCATGCATGCCCCCCATGTTTTCCGAGGTGTGGTCAAGTCTCAACTCATTAGAGTGAGTAGACTTAACACAGATGATACTATTTTCAGTGAACAGTTAGATGATACAATTCACGATTTCATTGACTGTGGTTATGCAATGACTATTTTGAATGAATTAAAGAACTATGTGTCTACTAACAGGGATTTACTATATGCTCCATATTTTAGAAATTCACATCTTATAGATTCTAATACTAGAACTAATTTAATTGCAAACCCTCATACGCAAAGGTTTAGATACGTAACTGGTTATGCCAGTAAGGTTTCCCTTGTTAAGCGTACAATTTATAAGTATTGGCCTATTTTAATGGCATCTCCTGAACTTACTAAACTGTTAGGTGATAAGCCATTTTTTAGTTTTAGAAACATGAGAAATCTTAAAAGTATGCTTTGCTATAAGGACTTTTGCCCTCCTTCAACTTTGTCTTTTGATAAACCTCTTTGTTCTGTATCTCATTTTGGCACTTATCCATGCCATCACTGCTCCTGTTGTTCTGACTTGGTTGCTGTTCTGGAATCCAGTAAATATGTGCATATGAAAACACATCACACTTATAATTTTCATGTAAAAGCCACGTGTACTTCTACCAATGTGATATACATGGCATCATGTGTTGTATGCCCTGCATATTACATTGGTAAGACCACACGTAGACTTAAGGACAGGATCATTGAGCACAAGTCAGAAATCAGGAGGCAGTGTGCTCAGAATGCTCTATTTAAACATATTGAGACCCATGGAGACCGACATACTTTTAGGTTCAGGGTTATAGATTTGATTGTTCCCTCTAGCAGGCATGGTGATATTAATAACTTTCTTGAGACTAAAGAGTACCAGTGGATAGTACGTTTGGGAGCTGATAGCCCCCCTGGCATTAACAGCACAGTCAGTATAAAACCTATCCTTGTTGGACTGCAGCGTAATATGAAATGATGATTATTATTATTATTATTATTATTTTTATTCTGTATTTCTGATATTTGTATTTGGATGGTTGGGGTAGACATATGCATTATGTGTATATTCTTGTGTTTTTACACATTTTTTACATTTTTATATTAGTTTTTAAATGTCTTTAACAACTGTATAGTGCTTTCTGATATGTATTTTTGAATATGTCATGTGACTTTGGCTGCAGTCACATGACTCTTTGGCTTGTATAAAAGCAGTTGCTTTTTGTATGTTTGTATTTAGTATTGAGAAAGGGTTATTCCCGAAAGCTTTGCGTTATAAAGTGTTTTTGTTCTCAACATCCTTTGTGTGATTTTTGGATTTCTCTGCAGTTTGTCTTTTTTCATGGTACAATAAATCCCCCCATCATTTTTTCATAAGATTGTGTATGTGAAATAGTCTGTTCTGTTTTTATTACTTATTTCCTTAATTTCCTCCTGACTCCTTTGTTATTGCTTATGATGATTCTGTAATGTAATGCAGTCTGTAGCTAAATAATATAATAATTACTATCACTGAATTTCATAGTTACATACAATATATATGTGTAATAACAGTATCCATAACATATAAAAATCATTTATTGTATTGTACAGGTCTTTCTGATAACAGGACCTGATTGTTTATATATTTTTTACTACAACACTGCAGCAGTTTTACCTGTGGTAATGTAAACCTACAAGATATGCAATGCCTTGTTCAATAATTCTAGTTACGGCTGACTCCCTGCTATCATGAACCAGGACAAAGGCTAAATGGTCTGTATGGGGCAGTATGAAAAATACAGCTCTTTAGTCAGCTTTTTCGGGGGGGGGGGCAGTGGTATTCTTCTAGCCATTAGCTATCACTGTGCTCCAGCTTTCCCTGATAACACCAGTAATGCATTTCTGTCTTCAAAGGTATAGCGTCTCCTGGAATTCACGAAACCACCTACACCTCCATCATGAAGTGTGATCCTGATATCCATAAGCTTCTTTATCCAAATATAGTACTATCAGGTGGCTCTAGCATGTTTCCTGGTATTGCTGAGCGGATGCAGAAAGAAATAACAGGCCTGGCACCCAGTTCTGCAAAAGTCAAGGTAAGCCTAAAGATGGATTTTTCCTCCTCTTAGATAAAATGTTAATACAATTGTAAATATTTTTTCATGTCTTCAAAAAGTGGATTTAATGATTCTGTGGAGTGATTTGTTGTATAGTATATCCAGCACACAAACTCATATTTTGAGTAGACAATTCATACTTTTCAACTGTACAGGTTTTCACAGAATGTCCAGATTTTTGCCTCATATTTTTGGTTCATTTTTTAAAAAAAATGTTTTTTTTTTTTTTTTTGGCAAATTAGCGACAAATCATTAAAGATTGAGGTTAAAAAATGACAGACATTTGACTTTCAGACTTCACATCCTTCAGAAAATTCATGCTAATGCAAAACCTGTTATTCTATCAACTTTCTAAGTTTGTAAGAGCAATAATCCTTTATAAACGCATTCTATAAACACCTTCAGGAATGCATGGATCATGCGATCCCAAATAAAACCAAGACCCAATCCTCCAAAGGCAGACGTCCTGTCTGGTGGACCCCAGCCATAAACAAACTATACAATAGAAGGAGGAAGCTACTAAATGATAGAGCAAAATCCCAAAAAGGGAAGGCATCACTGATCAGTATTAGCAAAAAACTACGGGCACTCATAAAATTGTCTAATGCCAGCTTCGAGAGAAAAATTGCACAGGACACTAAGGATAATCACAAGGCTTTCTTTAGTTATGTTAGGAACCTGGGTGGTAATTCCCAGATATGCTCAGAATTAGTCCAAAATGACAAAAATACACCGAACCCACAGACATTGCCAACATCCTAGCTGACAGGTTCAGCGCAAACCCCCACCAAAAGGGCAAATATCTATCCCAGCAGAGTGCTGCCCCTGACATCTCAGATGCTCAGGTAAGAGCCGCTCTCCAAAGCAAAAACACAGCATCAATGGGACCAGACGGTGTCCTGGGCTGCGTCCTACATGAACTCCAAGAAGAGCTAAACCCAAACATAAAACTACTGTTCAATCTCAGCCTTACTACAGGATATGTGCCCAAAGAGTGGCGTACAGCAACAGTGGTCCCTCTCCATAAAGGTGGTGCCTCAACGGATCCTGGAAACTATCGCCCCATAAGCCTGACTAGCTTGGTCTGCAAAGCTATGGAAAGGATCATCATGGACCTCATAAATAAAGATATTGGGGAACTACAGACACTGGATCCTACCCAGTTCAGCTTTGTTAAGTGCAGATCCTGCCTCTTAAACCTGGTTGATTTCTTTGAAACAGTCACCAAGGCCATTGATGAGGGGAAGGTGGTCCACACAGCCTACCTGGACCTCGCAAAAGCCTTCGATACAATACCCCACTCGGGCATTATAGATAAGCTCACCAGCTTAAATATAAACCCCTATGTCACTAAATGGATTGCAAACTGGCTCAAGGACAGAACCCACATGGTTAGAATTGCTGGAGCCATGTCAGACTCCAAACCAGTTACAAGTGGTGTCCCACAAGGCTCAGTCCTGGGACCTCTCTTGTTCGGTATATATTTCGGAGGTACAGGCCAACACGGAAGGACTGTGGCTGACCAAGTTCGCAGATGACTGCAAACTGGGCACCATAATCGACTCTCCAGCCGACACAAGCATCCTCCAAAAGGGCCTCATAGAAACAGACAACTGGTGCCAGAGCCATGGCCTCAAGCTAAATGCCAAAAAGTGTATAGTCATCCCCTTTGGCAAAAACAAAGTGCCCACAAATTACCACATAGGTGGTAATCCATTAAGTACAGAAGAAGTAATTAGGGACCTGGGGACCCAAGTTGATAGCAATCTCTCATTTGACAACCACGTGGCCAAAGTGGTTAGAAAAACATTTTATATAGCCCACCTAATCATGAAGGGATTCACATCTAGATCAGGGGAGGTCATCGTGCCTCTTTACTCATCCCTCATCAGGCCCATAAATGAGTACAATGCCCCTTTTGGGATGTACCTTACCAGACACCTGCAGCAACTGGAAAGACCCCAAAAGTACCTCACCAAGAGGATCATAGGGCTCAAACAGATGCCATATGCTGCCCGGTTAAATAAACTCCAGCTCTACTCAGTGGCATACTGCCTGTTCAGAGGCGATCTGTGCCTGACGTATAAAGCCATGTCCAACCCGGAATTAATGGACATGCTGCACCTCAGAAAATCCAAATCCCATCGAGCTACGCGCTCGAGAGACTTGAACCTCAGCACTGAAATAAATAGGACATGCTGGAGGGACAGATTCATAACCCAGAGGCTCCCTTCACTCTGGAATAAAATCCCAGTCCAGGTTAAGCAGAGTCCCTCATTGACTCTCTTCAAGAGGAATCTTGATGAGTGGATGGGAGATCGTACGTTTACCCCGGGTATCACTTCTGTGTCACTGTTAGACAGAGGCACAGTATACTAACCTCGAAAAAGGGCATAGCAAAATAAATTTAAAATGGGTGGCGAAAGCCAAACACACTCTGGCTAGGCTTATAAATGCCCTAGGGCAGATAGCCTAGTATGAACCTATGAACCTATGAACCTATTTAAAAATTGTCTGTATTTTTGATCCTTAGTTTTATTTGTGACTTTGTCCAGATTTCTTGCTTTAAGAATTTGAAATGTATGGTAGACATGGGTTAGTCTTCATTAGTCATTTGTCCCTTCTTTATTAGAAATTAGCAGGCCTGGGCTGTGCCCATATGTTCAACTGTGATTTAATCACTACTTAAGAAGTGTGGCTTTAAATTGTTATAAACTGTTTTCTACCTTACATGTGACTTTTCAGAACTGATGACCATGGTAGAATTAAGGTGATCATGAGTCAAAACAGAGCACAGGATAGTAAATTCAGGTTACAAGATACTGCTTTTAGGTGGAAATGGGACTTTCTTTCTATAGAATATCATGGGTAGTAATGGTATGTACTTATAGGTTCATAGGTAGGTACTAGGCTATCGGCCCAAAGGCCTAAGTGAGCCTAGCCAAGAAGGTAACCTGACTTACGCCACCCAAGAAAGTTAATTTCCTGTGCCCCTATCGAGCAGAGCCACAGAAGTGATCCCCGGGGTGTATTTCCTATTTCCCATCCACTCATCAAGATTTTTCTTGAAGAGTGCTAATGAAGAACTTTGTTTGAAATAGATGGGTAGCTTGTTCCAGAGTATAGGAAGTCTCTGGGACAGGAATCTATCCCTACAGCATGTCCTGTTTATTGTGGTGACAAGGTTTACATCCCTAGAGCGTGTAGCTCAGAGGGATTGGGATTTCTTTAGGTGTAGCATGTCCAACAGCTCTGGGTTTAACATAGCTTTATATGTTAGGCAGAGATCTCCTCAGAGTAGGTGATATGCTACAGAGTAAAGCTGGAGTTTTTTGAGACAGTCAGTGTAGGGCATCTGTTTGAGGCCAGTAATCCTCTTTGTGAGGTACTTCTGTGACCTTTCCAGCTACTGCAGATGTCTTGTGAGGTACAGCCCAAAAGGGGCATTGTACTCTATAATGGGCCTAATGAGTGCCGAGTAGAGTGAAACAATGACCTCTTTTTTCCTGGATGAGAAACCTTTTGTGATGAGGTGTGCCACATAGAAGGATTTGCTGACTATGTGGTGATGTGATTATCAAAGGAGAGAATACTGTCCACCTGGGTCCCAAGGTCTCTTATCACACATTCAGCATTAAGTAGACTGCCGTTTATGTGATAGTTCATGGGTATAGAATTTTTACCAAAGGGGATGACAATGCACCTTTTGGCATTGAGCTTGAGGCCATACCTCTGTCACCAGGCATCTGTCTCAGTGAGGCCCTTCTGTAGGACTTCCAGGTCATTTGGGGACTCGACTATTGCTCCTAGTTTGCAGTCATCTGCTAACTTCGTTAGCCAGAGGCCTTCTGTTGTTAGCCTATACTTCAGAGAAGTAGATACCAAACAGGAGAGGTCCCAGGGCTGAACCCTGTGGTACTCCACTTGTCACCGGTTTGAAGTCAGATTTGGAGTCTGCAACTTTTACAGTGGGGGTTCTGTCAGTGAGCCAGTTGGCAATCCATCTTGTGATGTAGGGATTTATACCTAGTTTAGTGAGTTTAGCTATAATTCCAGAATGGGGGATGGTGTCAAAAGCCTTGGCAAGGTCAAGATAGGCTGTGTGAAACACCTTACCCTCGTCTGTGGCTTTGGTGACTGCCTCAAAGAAGTTGATCAGGTTCAGAAGGCATGATCTGCCTTTTACAAACCTGAACTGGGTGGGGTCCAGAGTTTGGAGGTTACCACTGTCTTTGTTTATGAGTTCCATGATGATATGTTCCATTGCCATGCAGACCAGGCTCGTCAGGCTAATAGAGCGATAGTTCCCAGGATCAGTGTTGGCTCCCCCTTTGTGGAGTGTGATAAACGTTGCTGTGCACCATTCAGTGGGCACAAAGCCTGACGTGAGACTATGATTGAACATGGTGCTTAGGTGGGGAGCCAGTTCATTCTGAAGTTCATGTAAAATGCAGCCTGGGATTATGGGTGGCTGTTTCCTGCAATACTAGTGGGGTCGGCAGTTCAAGACAGCTAAGTAAAGGATTTCTGCAAATACTGGAAAATAAAGTGATGGAATATACTTTCACACAAAACAAAAAGTTTCAATGTCTGCTTCATCAAATTTTTAAAAATGTGTTTCTGTGTAGCAGGGCAAAGCTTCTACATTGAAGGGGAAAGTTATTGATGTCTCTGAAGCCACCTACAGCTCCATCACCTCTATAATCAATGATGGGGTGTTTCCTCATTTTAGGATAAGAAGTACCCCCATCCAATCACTCCCCTTTGAAAACTGTAGCTTTAGCAGAATTAAAAGAAAGCCAACATTATGAACCACAGATCTTAGCAATGTCCAACTCCTCTAAATAAAACATCTCCTTTTATAAACACTGATGACACTTTCGCACATATAATGCAATTATCTGGTCAAATGTATCTTTATGTTTCTCCTTGAAGTGACCAGTGTTATAACTTTGAAGCAGGGTAATTTTTCACATATTTATTTATTTAATTATTCTGGGAAAGTTGGTGGTTTGAAAAGAAGGCGTTAGATCCATTTGCACTATAGAATGAACATTTTCTTTAGCAGTGTTTTCTTTCCAGTTTTAGCAGTCATTTGTAACATTGGCCATTAAGCCATCCTTCAGTACTTTACAAGAGAATATTCTAGTCGTCTTTTTATTGTTGAGTAAATAAGATTTACTATCACTTAGAAGAAGAACAGTAAATCTGCAGGAGCATGTGGCATATGAATTGAATTATTTGATAATGAAGGTGACAGTGTTTCACAAGATCATTATCTGTGTTTTTAACAATGAGATAATTCCAGAAAATGTTGAATGTAAACATCACTTCTTTTGTCAGGAAAAGAAATAAGTCATGTGGAAATTATTTATTTATTTACATTTGTTAACTGGGAAAATCCGACTGGACACAGGTCCTTTTTCAGCGGAGGCCCAGGGAGAAAAGCTCTACAATAAACGTACATTTAAGTACAAGATTACAAGAAGTAGATGTAACTGCATGCATAAAAATAACAGTAATACAAAACACAGTTCAAGATGAATAACATAATTAGATGAAGGACCATTGCATACATAGAATACACATATAACATCTGTGCCATCTAAGATGGCACGTATTCTAATAATTAAGCTAGCAGATATTCCACATTAATACACTAACAACAACTACAGCAGTGATATATTAATAAGTTTTCAAGCATCAGAGTTGGCTGTAATAAAGATAGTCAGTGGGGTGGAAGAGAGGTTGAGGGTGGATGGAGTAGGAGATGCTAGTCAAGATTGTTACAAGGGCATAACCAGTGTTTTTTTAGGTGAGATTTAAGTACAGCTTTGAAGTGAGTACATGATGGTATAGAGGTTATTATGGGGGGGGGGGGTGTTCCATATCTTGGCTATTGAGCTGGAGAAGAGGGCTCTGGTTACCTGTAATTGATTTTTGTTGCTGGAAAGTAGTGGTCTGGTGGTGTAATAGGGCTGGAATAGATTTTGGAGGGATGGGACTTTTAGAGGATGGTTTACTAGCTTGTGGGCAAGTGAGAGTTGGTACCACTGAAGGATGTGAGGGAGTTCTAACCAGCCAAGTTCAATAAGTGAAATATAGTGGTGGCTACGGTAGGAGGCCTTGGTGGCAAACTTGGCGATTTTGTTGTAGCAAGTCTCAAGTTTATTTAGTTCGCTTTGCCTTAGGTTGGTAAATATTGGAGAGATGTAGAAAAGGATGGAGACAAGGTGACAAACTGCAACTGAAATCCTGGCTGTTTTGGTGAGGAATTGCTTATTTCTGTATAGAGCCCCTAGTTTTTTGTGGACTTTTTTTATGGTCAAGGAAATGTGAATGTCAAATTTGAGATTATTGTCAATCTCAACTCCTAGCAATTTGGTGTGATCTGTTGGGGAGATAATGGTGTTGTCGTTGGCTGTAATATTAAAGTGAGAGTAGGTTTGATTATGTTTAGTAGGTTGGAAGATGAGGAGTTTAGTTTTGTCTGGATTGAGTATTAACTGGGCATTGGATAGCCAAGTTTCAACAGAGGAAAAGGCTTCCTGTGTGATCTTTTGCAGTTTGGGTAGAGACTGGGCTAAGCAGATGATGGTGGAGTCATCTGCGTACTGTATGAGAGAGGCCTGTTTGGTAGGAGAGTTTAGATTATTGGTGAAAATGGAGAAGAGTAAGGGTCCAAGGATAGATCCTTGGGGAACACCAATTGAGACAGGGAGTTGGGGAGATATGTCATTATGCCAAACAACAGATTGCTGACGGCCAGTCAGGTGGCTCTGAAACCAGTCTGTGACAGATTGAGAAAAGGATAGGTTACTGAGAACAGAGATGAGTTGTTTGTATGAGTCCATGTCAAATGCCTTAGATAGGTCTAGGAAAGTTGCAGAGTAGAAATAGCCATTATTTTTATGATGAAGGATAGTATTAGTAAAAGCAAGTAAGGCAGTGGTCGTGCTATGGTATGACTGGAAACCATGTTGACTGTTAGATAGGAGGTTGTTAGTAAGGAGGTAGTCTAGGACTTGAGAGTGAATGCATCTCTCAAGTATCTTGGAGAGTGGAGACAGAATTGCTATGGGCCAGTAATTGGTGAGTTCTGTGGAGGGGCCACCTTTGTGGAGAGGAATGATGTAGTATATTTTCCATAGTAAAGGGACATTATGGAAATGCAATAAAAGAATAATAATTTATTAATTCATTTTTCAGTATCCAATTCATTCTGTTCAGGGTCACAGGTGAGATGGAGAATATCATACCAAAGAATGGGTGTGCAGGGAGCCAGTTCTGGGAGGGACACACACACACACACACACACACACACACACACACACACACACACACACACACACACACACATGTACTCATATACAGTGAAGTAGAGCATGCCTTTTTTGAGAATAAGAATGATTCCTGGTATTCTGAATAAACAAAAATAATGTATAAAAATGGAAAAGATGAGAAAGTTGGCAAAAAAATAAAAAAAAATGTCAACAAAGTAAATAACTACCCAGCTGTAAATCTTTTTGCACTAGACTGGGATTAGTGGCACTCTAACTGCTAAGAATAACAAAGTTAATATATGGTTTGGTTTCAGGCCATCTATATTAATAGCTGAGCAGGAAAGAGACCTACAATGAATATTCACAGGTAAATGCCTCTAGTTAAGGAAATTCTGGCTGCGAAATGGGAAGCAAAAGGTAGGTAAATCTGTTATTTTTATTGTTACAGTGACCCTCCTCAAAGATGATTTCATTTTTTAAATTCTAAGAAAAGAAGAATATACTTGCAACATATAGACATTTTCCTGTTCACTAGATGAACGAGAAGATGGAGATCTTTTCTTTTCTTTTTGCATCCTTTAATCTTTGCAGGTACCTGCAAAAGGTTGTATCTCTACTCAGATAAATGCAGGTCCAATGGAGGTATAAGCAAAGGTCCCCGATGTTTTATCATGGTTTCCTGCACTATTTTAAATGCTCCCTTGTAAAAGTCTTCAAAGAAGAGTTACATTAAGATAGGAGATACTTTGAAGCAGTTGTAGTGGACCTAGCCTGGTTAAATACTGCTGAAAAGTTAGGTTGTTTAACAGTTAAGATCCTTAGATCTGATATAATCACATGGGATATTAACAACGGTACCAAAAGAGGTGGATGATTTTCATTTTGAAAGACATCTTGCTTCTTCTCTTAACAAATCAACCATGCTGATTTTTTACCAACTTATCCTTTTATTCTGTTTCTTTTCTAATATCCTTGCTAAGAGAGAGTTTAATAATAAAAATGCTGAGAAAAAAACAAAATCTTACTTGTGGTAATCACAGAGGTCAATAGTCTACCATAAATACAGATAAAGGTTTTATTAAGTTTGACTGCAGAACTTTAAAAAAATGGTCAATAAAGGTTAGCTGTAATGTAGACAGAATGCTCTGGAGCTAATGTAAGAAATGAAATACTGACAGTGGAGAGAAGAAATGAATAAAAGTTCTTCATGACACTGACTATATACAAGCTTCTTACAAGCCAAACAAGTTTCTGTAGATACTATAGGCCTTCTTAGAGATTTGGATAGAGTGCGTGAAAATTCTGACTGGGAAAAAAGAATAGATAGGGTGAGTAAACCCAAACGTCTGATTTACTGTTATAGGGACTCTTCCCTAAGATTTTTCAGTTCATTCTGATATAAAGCTTAGACTATTATCATTTATTTGCACCACATCATAAGAGTAAAGCTGTCCTGTTTTGCATTCTAACAAGTAACTAAGTTACTATCCCTCCACAACTCAAGCACAGGGGTGCTCACGCACATATACACACACAGATCTACTTCTAAAGCTCAAAGTTACAAAACTTCGAACTTCAAATGGCTGAGACCAGAAGTTCGAAGTTTTGAAACTTAGAAAACTAAATAAAAAAAAATAAAAACAAAAAATATTTTTTTTACATTTTTGCAGGGAGGCAAGCCCCCCTGTACCACCCACACTCCCTGCTAATTACATACACCATCTTGAGATCACAGTACAGTTAGAAAAACAGTAAATATGCCATTCCACACTGTACAGCGATCTCCATTCAAAACATTTGAAGTTTTAAATCTTCGATCTTATGATTTCAGCCTTTTGAATTTCGAAGTTTTGAAACTTCAACCTTCTGAAGGGGATACACACACACACACACACACACACACACACACACACACACACACACACACACACACACAGCCTAACCAAATCATTTACAAAGTTTGAACAGCAAAGGAGAAAAAAAAGTTATGTACTCACCATAACATTCCATGTTTGTTGTCCATCTCGCCCTTCATTCTTACATATGGGTTCAGAGCCGATCCTCAGCTCCGACTCGGCCTATTACAAGTGCAAAGTCTCTTAGTTGGCTCGTGGCTAGGTAGGTATCCCATAGTGCACCAGTACAATCCCCAGATCTTGTTTGCTGCTAAACTATAGAAAGACAGAACTAAGGTTATCCAGAAAGAACAACAATAATGAAAGGTTTCCACGGTATTAAGGTAGTACTATCCTGTCTCCAGATCCTTCCAGGACGAGGGTAGGTAGGTGGGTTTGTAAGAATGAAAGGTGAGATGGACTACAAACATGGAACGTTATGGTGAGCACATAACTTCTTTATGTTCTGTAGTCCTGTCTCGCCTTCATTCTTACATATGGGACAGCGTCCCTAGCACCTTATTCTTGGGTGGCTCATGGAAAAATACTCCTGAATACCATGGAACCAAATGAGGCTCTACCCCTAGAGGTCAGGTCCAATTTGTAATGAGTAATAAAGGTATGAGGGGTAGCCCATGTTGCTGCTGCACAAATATTGTCATCTGGAACTCTGGCTTGGAAGGCAGCAGATGTAGACTGGGATGGTGTAGAATGAGCCTTAATCTTGAACGGTAGATGTTTTCCATTAGAAAAATAAATGAAGGAAATACAGTTCGAAATCCAGTTTGATAGGGTCACTTTGGAGAGTGGGAGACCTAGTCTAGAATCAGAGAATGAGGCGAGCAATTGGTCTGGCTTTCTAAGTTCCTTAGTCCTGTGAAGATAGAACCGTAACTGTCTGTGAACATCCAACTGATGAAATTTGTATTCTGCTGCATTGGAACGGTTAGGGAAAAACACCAGCAACTCTATAGTTTGGTTCAAGTTATTGTGAGAACAAACTTTAGGGATAAAAGATGGATTTGTACTAAGAGAAACTCTGTCTTTGTGGAAAACTAAATAAGGGGGCTTGATAGACAGTGCTTGTATCTGTGATACTCGTCTAGCAGATGTGATGGCTACCAGAAACAAAGTCTTTCAAGACAGAAATTTTAGTGGACATAAATGAGCAGGTTCAAAGGGCAGAGAAGTTATTTTGGACAGGACAAAGTTTAGATCCCAGGAAGCTACCGGTTCCTGAAAAGAAGGTCTCAGCAAGGTAGCACCCTTGAGGAAGGTTTTACACAATCTGTGTGACATCAGGTTAGACTCATGTTGACCCAAATGAAAATTAGATATTGCTGCCAACTGGAACCTAATTGTGGCAGCAGCAGATCCCTGATGGAAAAGTTCAGACAAAAATTCTAAAACCACTGGGATGGATGCGATGTAAGGGTCTACGTTCCTTTCTTCAGCCTCAATAGAAAACCTTCTCCATTTGCTAGTGTATAACTTCCTAGTGGAAGGTTTATGTGAAGATGTGAGGATGTGGGTCACAGCAGGTGAAAAATCATGAAGCCTGACTAGGAATGGAATTGGAGCAGCTACTGTCAAGTTGAGGGTGTAGAGGCTGGGGTGAAGAGAGCCTGACATGTGTGTCAAGAGGTCTGACACTGGGTCCAGAGTCCATGGATCATCTAGTAGATGAGGCCGGAGAAAGGGGAACCAAATCTGATGAGGCCAGTAAGGAGTGATGAGAATCATTTGCTTCCCAACAGCTTCACTTTCTGAATCACCTTGGCTATAAGAGGAAAAGGAGAGAAAGCATAAAGGAGACCCGGGGCCAATCATGAACAAGTGTGTCTCTCGGTGACTCCCCCGGAGGGGGAATAAGGGAAAAGTAGCTGCTGCATTTGGAGTTGATCAGACTGGTGAAAAGATCACAGCAAGGCCATCCCCATTTGTGGAAAATCTGTTCCACTAATTCCTGATTCAGAGACCACTCGTGAAGCATCAAGATTGCCCAGCTGAGTTTGTTTGCTATCACGATGGTTGTCCCTGGGATGTGCGTTGCCACTAGAAAGCGCTGGGAAGATATCGACGACTTCAAAACACGAATTGCCTTCTGACAAAGGGGGTAAGATCTGGGTCCACCTTGTTTGTTGAAATACCATACCACAGACATGTCTGATTGGATTGCTATTGTCCCAAGAGGAAGAGAGTCATGAAGTGCTTGCAGTGCTAGAAGCACCACTCTAATCTCTAGGACACTGATATGCAGGTGACCCTTGTGATCTTGCCATGTGCCTTGGACATTCATGCCTAGATAATGCTCCCCCCACCCTATCTGTGAGGCATCCATGGTCACAGTAGCAATGGGTTGGCGAGGAAGGAATGGAGTGCCTGACGTTAGTTGGTCAGGTTGGAGCCACCAACGGAGATTCTTTTTGCAAGACTCTGTTATGATGATGTGGTGAGATAGAGTCAGTTGTTGAAAGGACCACTGGGACGATAGAAGCCACTGAAGAATTTGCATATGTAATTTGGCGAGAGGGACTAGCATTATGGTGGAGGCCATGGTCCCTAAGAGTTTCAGCACTGTCTTTGCCTTGACTTTTTGCATTGGAAGTAGACGGAAACTTGCTGTGTGAGGTTCTGTGCTCTTTCTGCAGGAAGATGAGCTAACATGGTGACTGTGTCTATTTCTGCGCCTATAAAAGTCACAAATTGAGAGGGTGATAAGGCAGACTTTTCCCAGTTTATAGAAATCCCCAACTGGGAACAAAGTTGGATAGTGGAATCTCTGGTCTGAAGGAGTAGATGCTTGGTGGAGGCTGTCAGGAGCCAGTCGTCCATGCACGGAAACACTTGGAATCATAGACGTCTCAGGTGAGCTATCACTACTGCCATGTATTTGGTGAACACCCTGGGGGCTGTGGTGAGACCAAAGGGCAGATCACAAAATTGGTAGTGACTGGCTCCCAGCCGGAAGCATTGGTGGTTCCTCAATGTTCTGTCCATTTTTATATGGTAGTATGCATCTTGGAGGTCTGCTGAGCACATCTAACTGTCTTTCCCTAACAAAGGGAGTATAGACTGCAATGTCACCATCCAGAACTTGTCCTTCTTTACGGATTTGTTTAGTTTGCTAAGGTCCAAGATGGGTCTCCAGTCCCCTGTACGCTTTGGCACTATAAAGAATCTGGAGTAAGTTACGAATCCTACCTGGTCTGCAGGAACGGTTTGGATGACTCTGCTTATGAGCAACTTTTTCACTTCTACAGTTACTTGATCCTTGTGATTGGGTGGAACATCCGGGATCTTCTTGGGAACATGAGGTGGAAGAGAAAAGGGTATGGAGTAACATCTGGTGATAATTCTTTGTACCCATTTGCCTTGGGTGATGTTTAGCCAGGCTTCAGGATACAAAGAAATGCGACCCCCGACTGGCTCCAGAGAAGCACAGCTAGGCCCCACATCAGGAGCGCTGATAGCGATGGCCTCAAAATGATTCACGGCCTACCTGGTTTTGAAGGCCACCCCTGCCTCTAGGGTGACGTCTACCATTTGCTCCTCCTCTTCTGCCTCTGAAGGAGGAGTCACCCTGTGCATCCAGGAAAAATCTCTGGGACTTCTTGAACCACATCTTACCACCTCTCTGACCCTTAGGATACGGTCTAGAAGGGACGGTAAAATGTACTCCCACGACAGAGAGCATTTTCCCTTCTTGTTCACACCTGGTAAGTGTGTCTTTTACCTTAGGTCCAAACAATGAAGAACCATCAAAGGGGGAGTTGGTAAAGGTAGACTTGAATGGTTCTGCAAAATTACACAAGTGCATCCAGGAGTGTCTCCTAAGGGAAACTCCTGAACCCGTTGCCCTGCTCGCTCCATCAGCTGCATAAGAAATCAGCCTCATGGAGGAGTTAACGATGGAATTTAAGGTGGACAGCTGAGCAGACACCTTCTCAGGGACTCCTTCAGTAGACGTACCTTGTAGAGTATCTCCCAACTCCTTAAGAAGATCTCTCTGAAGCCTTGTACAATGTGTTAGATAGTTCAACGATCTGAGTGTGAATGCCACTGAAGAAAAGCTACACTTCCTGTATCTGTCCATTGTTCGAGACTCCTTATTCGGCGGATGGACAGATGAAGAAGTCTCTGCTAGCTCCTTCTTAGTGGCTTTTGCCACCACCATGGCATCTACAGACACACCCTTGGACAAGAATTATTTCTCTTTGGGAGCAGACAAAAATTTATTGGGTCTCCTGGGAACTGGCTCCACAGCATCAGGATTCTCCCACATCTTCCAACTAACAAGGTCTAAAAGCTCATCAAAAGGTGGAGACACCCAAGAGACTGAAGGTTGAGACCCGATAGCCTTCAGGTACACTGACTCCTCATCGGAAGGGGTAACAGTGGGCCAGCCACCACTCTGCTTAAGGATCTCTAAGATGTCTACAAAGGAGACATCATCAGAGGATGACTTGGGGGACCTTTCTGACTCCTCGAGGTCAGTGTCAGAGGTAATGGACTCATCCTGGGAGTCTACATGCTTCCTCTTGCATTTTCTCTGCCGAGGGAGCACCTCAGAAGGATATTCTGGGGAGGTCTCGGAAGACTAGGGGCCACCAACCGGGTCTCCTGAGGCTGCAGGCCTCTGCTGTCAAGACAGAGAGTAAGTGCTACAGAGGTCAGTGCTCGAGGGGGAAGAGTGTCGGTACCCTTGAGTGGAGCTGATGAGCGAGACAGCACACTCCTCATCATCTCAAAGGCAGACCTCTCCAGTTCCAAAGACCTCCTCAGCTCTGAGGAGATGGAGGAAGTCATCAGCTCCACAGCCATTGGCTCCGAGATGGATGTAGGGTCTGAGCTCACCCTATCTGATTCACCAAAAGGGAGACTCGGAACCGAGGAGGTTTGGGTCCAAGTGTCCCTGTCAGGGCCGACCGGTGAGCTTCGGCTCCTAGATACCACAGACGGCACAGAAGGTGTCGTAGCAGAACTCGGCTCCGAGACAGCCTCGAGGGGAGCTGGAACCAAGGGTTCCACAACAAATGGTACCGAACACTCCGGCTCCAAAAACCCAGCATGGCTCAGAGGAGGAACCACAACAGGGGGGTTGGACTCAGGTGTCTCTGGAACTGGCTGGCTCGGAACCAACAACATTTTTGGCAAGGCAGACGATTTCAGGAGTCTAAGCACTACTCTCTCCACATCTTCCTCTGACAGGCTCCTGGAGGATCTGGATGACAGTGTGGGCGATCTGGACCTCTGCAGAATTGGAGATCTTAAGGTTGGGGAGACCGGCAAGGGATCCCTGGACTGGCTCCGATGAAGTCTCTCAGTATTCAGCTCTGAGACGCTTGGGGCCAAAACTGAAGTGCCAATATCAACAACCTCGATCGGTTCCGAGGACAGTGGAGCCGAGAAGGAAGAAGTCTTATCTGACTTAGTTTTGGAGGAGGATCCAATACACCGGACGACACCAGAGAATGCTTCTTGGCTGCCTTAACCTTCTCTTTTTTGGAAGAATGTGATTTTGAGGAGGAAGAACTGGCTAAGTCTTCCTCGAAGGAAGGCTTAAGGAGACCTTTTAAATTAACTTGTTCTTCCACTCCTGGAGAACTCTGGAGCTGAAGGAATGACAGAACAAGCAAGTTTCCTGCAAATGAATGGTTCTGAGACAATAAACACAATTACTATGGCCATCCATAATTGACATCTTCTGGGAGCACTTTACACATTTTTTGAAACCCGAAGGTTTGTGGTCTTTGGACTCTTTAGACATAATGACTAGCTAAGCAGGAACCCACAAGCACAACGAGGACTAGGTCCTCTAATTTAAATGGGCCTAGGCCTTACCACACTCGCACATACACACACATACACAATGAGGACTAGGTTCTCCAACTCAAACAGGTCTAGCCCTGGGAAAAAGAAAACAGGCAGAGAACTAGGTCCTTTAACTTAAATGGACCTAGGTAGAAAGATTAAGTTGTAGAAGAAGGTCAGAAACTATCACACGACACTACACACAAGCTAAATTTTGAAATATCTAAAAGTTTAACTTTCTCAATTAGAAATCTACATGTCAAAGGCTAAGTCATAGAAAAAGAAGGATCAAAAACTAACAAACGACCCTGCACACAAGCTAAATATCTAAATATCTAACTCTCTAATAAACAGGTGACACTACACACAATATATAGCAAAAATAAGCACAAACGTGCAATATTAATTAATAAACTAGCACACAGGATACCAAACCGAGAACAAAAAGGGCCAACAGCCAACCATTTCTCAACAACTAATTAATTTAAAGTCAAAAACACTCTAACAGGTCTGAAAACTACTTCCAACGCTACTAAACTCTATCTAGAACAAGATAAATGCTACAGGTAAACAGTAATGTAATAATAGAAAAAGTTTTAAACTTAGCCACGACCAAGCAAAAAGCACATCTGAACTCATAGACACGGCAAATGAGATCTGGGGATTGTGCTGGTGCACTATAGGATACCTACATAGCCACGAGCCAACGAAGAGACTTTGAGCTTGTAATAGGCCGAGTTGGAGCTGAGGATCGGCTCTGAACCCATATGTAAGAATGAAGTCAAGATAGTTCTACAGAACATCTACAGTTTTCATTTAATTTTCTTCAGTGCCTCATATGGCATCAAAGGTTCAAATCCTAGCCAATTTCCCTTTTGGAGCTTGAATTAACCTATTTGCTTAATTTTGATGACAACACTTCTTTACCTGTTGTTGTTGCATCTGACATCTAAAGCAAGTCAACATCTGGCATTGACAAATACTTGTTAGTGTGTCTCATGCATTTTTTTCTCTTCTGCAACTTATTAAAGTTGGAAGTTTTATAACTATTATAGGAAGTGTGAACTGTGGGCAAATAGCTATAGGAGGCAGCCTTCAGGCACACTTTGGTGGTACTTATAATTTCTTGGTCAATTGGCTCATCAGGCTAGTTAAACACATCAGGCAGTAATGTTTATACTGTCTCCCTCTCTTTGTCTTATAAGAATCATCATTATTACAAAAGTGTTTTTGTTGTTAGTTACATATAGTGCCCTACTCGTGATTCATATTTGTGCTAGACATTGATTAATTTGTATTGTTTGGAGCTTTGTACTGAACTCTAGTTGTTACAATAAAGCATTTGTGGTCCATTCTGTGGATAATTTTTAGTTTTCTTCCCCTTAGATCATTGCAAAACCTCAGCGTGATTACTCTGCGTGGAATGGTGGCTCCAACCTGGCATGTATGTCCACTTTCCAACAGATGTGGATCAGCAAAAAGGAATACGATGAGTTTGGCCCATCCATCATTCACCGTAAATGCCCATAAATGACTACAAGTGGATGAATCAAAGTGGCATTTCAATACAACAGTTATGTGTGTTGGAGGAGTTCCATTTTATAATACTGTAAAAACTTGAAGGTAGCGGATTGGCTCTGATTCCCTGGTTATTCAATGGCTAACAATAACTATAATTGGATTTTCAGACATTTGTTTTACATTTGTGATAAATACATTTGGAAATAAAGATCAGAATTCAGTGCATACAATGGGTCATACCCTCTGTGCAGGTACAATGTAGAACATTATGATTTTGTTCCATGACAAAAAGATAATGTCTTATTTGTATGCTAATTAAATTCTTGTACACTTGTTAAAACAAGTAATGAAAGTCAGACTCTTATTCTACAGGGGGAGTGGGGTATATTAAGCTCTGACAGACAGGGATACATGTGACTTTTGATAAAATTAAAGTATAACTATAGCTCTGATGTTGTTAATCTTCTTCCCATTCATCACTGACGGGTTCGGTTCTGAGCCCCTCGGAACCGTGTCGGTCTAATACCAAGCTTGTGTACACCAAAAACTCTCGAGCTAAGCTGCTACCCACAATGCCCTTCGCCGTTACCCCAGATCTCATTTGCTGCATAGCCATATAGCAGCATTTCACCGAGCTCTCCAGCTAAGTGTTATATTTTCTTGATAATTGTGTATTTTTTAACTTTTTTCTTATTTTTCACTTGTTTACTATTAATATATCTAACTAGCTCTACCCATTGGGTAATTCTTTTACCATCACTGGTATGCCCTCTCCTTACCCTTGTGGTATCGCTTGATACCATCGTTGGTATCCTCTTTCCCTTTCTTCTTCCTTTATTACCTTTTTAGGTGTTTAGCAGTTTTGTGAACTTTTTTGTGTGTGTATAAAAATGTCTGATAAAAAAGGGACTTCAGGGTTTAAACATTGCACCTCTTGCAATGGTAAACTCCCTAACAGCAAGACTCATGATGACTGTGTTTATTGTCTGTGGTTTCGTACCTCTCTGTTAAACCTCCTTGCCAGATTTGTCAAAGTTTTAGTCAGCAGACGCTGAACAAAAGAAAAAACAAATTGATTCTGGAAGGCCTTCTCATTTCTCCTTTCTCAGAGGTCCTTTCTGTGTCAGAGGTTTCAACCCCTCCAGTGAAGGACAAGAAATGTCTCCATTCTGATCCCTCTTCACCGGCTGGTGATAAGAGCATGTCACACAAACATAAGGCCCACAAATCTTCCTTGGAGCATAGAATTGCTACTTCGGCTCTGACTATTACTGCTACTATGGTTCCGAGCTCTGCTCCAATTGCCACATTGAACAAAGCCAATGACATTACTGAATTGCCGACGTTAGTGCCACCCTCAGCACCGGCCTCTACGGCACCGACCCTGCCTTCCATTTCAGCTACGACTCTGACCTTACCTTCAACAACAGCTACAGCACCGACTTTGCCTTTTACCACACCGAAAGCAGTTTCGACCCATGCAATTACTTTGGAATTGATAACATAGACTCTGAGTGCCTCTTCGGCACTGAGTCCCTTTTCTACTCCACTGATTCCTTTACTACCTGTCTCCAAATTAGAGACTACAGTGCCACTAGCTCAGACACCACGGACCCAATACTCCCCTTCATTGGATCCATTCCTAGGTCAGATGTACAGCCCTTTTCTGGGCCGACCTGACCCCCCTTCAGGAGTGTTCACGAGGTCCACCAGGAGTCTTTCCGAATTTGATGTGGTGCACCTGTTGGATCAACTGTGACGGCCAGAGGGATAGCAAATGTTCCTAATACTCATCACCCTTTGGGGTTTGGGTCTATCTCTACCAGGTCTCCAACATATACTCCTCCTTTGGATCCGGCGGTTCTGAAGCCCATTGCTCCAACGTCCTTTGTGGAACCCCATTCCTCGGCACTGACAGTGACTGTCACTAAGGCTTCGAGGCCACCCCTTTGGTTTTCGGTTCCATCAGAACCATCCCATCCTCAGACTCATGATTGGGGGGGGGGTGTCCACGGTCCAAAGCATGGTTCCAAGTGTTTTATTGGTTCCATCCTCGGATCCTCGGATAACATCTGCCCTGATCCTGCTTGAGGTTACATCCCCGGGAGTGGGTTTGGTGGAGCAGGGTATGACCCTGGTTCCGAGGTTGTCCTTCTTAGTTCTGGGCTCCCATTCCTCTTCCAGCGGGCCTGTTTTCTGGGTTATGGAGAGGGTGCTTGCTTCGGGAAGTGCTCCTTCGATATCAGAACTTCACCCTGCTACGTCTGAGCTACAGCTACCATGAGCCACCTCCCCGGGACACCGGGAGCAGAAGCCTCAGGAAATTCCAGTTTGGGGTACCCATCCTTCTGAGTCTTCCTCCTCGGAAGAAGGCATGCAAGAGGAAGCACATTGACTCTTCTGAAGAGTCTTTAACAGAGGATACGGACTACAATGATGGGGAAGGGTCCCCACAGTCACCCACTGATGATGTCTCCTTTGGAGGCATCTTGAAAATATTAAAACAGAGGGGTGGGCTGGAAGCCCTCTAACCCTTCCTCGGAGGAGTCCATCTTCCTGCAGGCTTTTCGCTCCTGGCCTTCTACCTCTTGGGTGACCCCACCTGCCGACAAGTTAATCCAACTCATCATGCAGCATGCTTGGCAGAACCCTGACTCCATTGAGGCCATTCCCTGGAGATCAAATAAGATTATTTTCCCCCCGGAAGAGTATCCCCACTGCTCGAGAGGTTTGCCAGTTGACGCTATGGTGGTGGCGGCGGCCACTAAAAAGGATCTAGCAGAAGAAAGTCCTACTGTTCACCCACCCAACAGAGAGATCCAGGTGGTGGACAGATTGGGGAAGCAAGTTTCTGCTTCAGCAACCTTTGCTGTCAGGTCCCTGAACTACTTGGCACATTTCATGAGGCTTCAAAGAGATTTAATTTCCAAACTTTCTGGAGCCCTCTTGGGGTCACGTTTCAGATGGGGCATGGGACAAGGTTGCCTCTCAACTTGCCACCCTTGAATCTATTTCCAATTCATCCATGAGGCTGCTCTCCCACGTGACCGAAGAGGCAGCTAAAGCTGCAGGTGCAGGCATAGTCATGGGGCATCATGCCTGGATGTGCATCTGTGACCTCACTGATTCCTTCAAGTCCTCCTTTTTGAACACCCTTATTGAACCATCTTCCTTATTTGGTTCTAAAGTGAAGGGCACACTGGCCAGGTGCAAGCAGGATGGAAAGACTTTGTCTGCCATTGGCCTATGTTTTTCCAAGCCCCAACATTCCTTTTTCAGGAATCAGAGGAGTGGGAAAATCTGGCACAAGAAATCTCAAGGTCCTTTCCATAATGCACGTGACGAGAATTCCCCTAGAGGCAGAAAGGGTTCCAATGGTGGAAGATTCCCCTTTAGGGGCAGAGGGGGTCCCTGAAACCAAGATTCCAGTGATTCCTTCTCTGGGCAGTCCTATCAATACTCCTGAAGCGTTGCCCGATTGCTTTCCTCTGGAAGCAGTTGGGGCTCATTTTTCTCTGCACCAAACTGCCTGGCGCTCTATTTCAAATGATCGATGGATGCAGAGAATAATCTCCATAGGCTACTACAACCCTCTATCGTCCCCTCCAAAACCTAAAAAAACCTTCCCGATGTTCCACCCAATCAAAGGGAAGAAGTGGCTTTAGAGATAAGAAAGCTGTGTCAAAAAAGATTCATCCAACCAGTCCCACCAGACCAATGCAGATCCAGGTTTTACTCAAGATTCTTTTTAGTGCCAAAAAAGACAGAGGACTGGAGACCCATTCTGGATCTCAGCCATTTAAACAAATCAGTGGTACAAAGCAAGTTCTGCATGGTCACTATTCAATCCATTCTCCCATTTTTAAGGGAGGATTGTTTGGATGTGCTCGATAGACCTCCGGGATGCATATTACCACATCAAAATGGACAAACGCTCCAGGAGTCTCCTTCATTTCCGGCTAGCAGCCAATCATTACCAGTTCTGAGCCCTGTCATTCGGTCTCTCGATGGCCCCCAGAGTGTTCACGAAATGTCTAGCAATGGTGACAGCTCATCGGAGACTTCAAGGATTCCAGGTGTTTCCATAGTTAGATGATTGGCTCCTTTCCGCCCCCACCAAGCATCTTCTGACTATAGCCCTCCATTACACACTTTCACTAGCGGAGTCCCTAGGCATCACCGTACATTGGGAGAAATACAACTTACAACCTAACCATCAGCTGGAATTTATAGGGGCAATTTTCGATACTTGAACATGCCTGGTATTCCTACCGGCTCACAGTCTTCAGAGATTAAGACTGCAAGTACATGTGATACTCTGTCAAAGAAAGGTGTCAGGAAGAGAAGTTCTCCAGGCTCTAGGGTCCATGGCTGCAGCCATTCTGATAGTTGCTCTGGTGAGGTTGCACATGAGACTGTTACAATGGCTCCTATTGTTCCAGTGGTTGGCAAATCTTCACCCCCTAAACTCACAGATCCTCATAACCAACTCTTGCAAGCATGATCTCCTCTGGTGGATGAGGCCAGATGCAGAACTTTGGTGTCACCCTTTTCAGACTCCTCAACCCAATGCCACTGTGACCACGGACTCTTCCCTGATAGGGTGGGGGGATAGGTTGGCCACACAGGTGTTTGACTCATGCAAAAATATATTGTTTTCTTGCTTTATTTTATTCAATTAATTAATTTATTTACATTGGTTAACCAGGGTAGAGCAGTGTCTGAAATTATTTATTTTGGGTTCAGCGTGAATGTAGAACACATAACAATCAATACCAAAAACCATAAAAAACAAATATCAAATATTGTGAAAATTAAACAAACATTCAGTAACAGCAATACATTATGCATAACATATTCAAAGTAGAAAATATTTAATAAATTAGATATAAATTTGCTAACAGGAGTACATTCTACATAGGATATACATTTGATAGCAGAGATAGAAAACTAATGTAACAAATACAGGAGAACATCGTTGTTTAAAATAAGTTATAAGTACATATTCATAAAGCAGGGATTCTGTGTAATTGCCAATGCAAGTGGCATTTGACATTATTTCAACCATCTGTGGCATTTCACCTTTGAGGACTTGTCAGTTTCACCCTTGTGTTTTTGGGATTTCAGAATTTCGCAAGCATGATTCAACTACATGAGGTAAAACTGGGTGGAAGTCAAGGACTACAAGGGCAGAACATTCATTTTATATATATCATCTTTTAGAAAATATGTGTGAAAACAAAAACTCTGTTTTTTTCGGTAACTGCAGTAATGAAACTCCTTTTTTTCAGCACAGATCTTTATTTGTATTATTGCATGAGGGATGGGAATGTTCAAAAATGTTCACCGCTTGTTTTTATTTTAGTATGTTCACAAAAAATGAAATTCAGCATTTTTTCTTGAATTTACAAAAGTTAAGTTAGCACTGAGCAAATGAATATGGTGGCTAAACTCAAATGTTATGATTTACTGTTGTTATGCATACCTCTTCTCATGGATCTACTGTTATTTTAAGTATACATACACACTACTGTATTTTTGGCCTGCAATTCTTACTGTTTCCCTTCACCCCAGAAAAATATACACATTTTATAGCGACTCCACAACAAAACTACACAAACAAAATAACAAAAGTTAAGAAAATCAGCATTATTTCGTCACTGTTGTTCAAACACATGACCCTACCACTGGGTTTGTAACTGTGAAATTAGGCATTAATCATTTTTTGGCATTATAATAAAGAATCAATTATAAATTTTGTATAATATTTGCAACTGGGTGATGTAAAATGCTTGCAACAAGGATTGTGCTGGTGTGGTTTGTTTTCATTTATATAAATGTATGATTGCTTATGTCATAAGTGATGGTTTAATAAAGATGTTTCTTGTTTAGAAAAGGGGCAGGAATTGAATAATTTTTGTAACATTGTTTAGCTTATATGATATATAGCAATGTATGTGAAGTATAATGTTTGTTAATACTGATTTAATATAATTTGATTACTTTGTATAAATATAAATTTGCCTGTGTCACAGGTGATAATTCAATGAAGGTTTTTAAAAAATAGTGTAGCTTTGGGAGGAAGAACCACTGTTTCCATGATTCTGCTTTTAATTCTAATAACAGGCTGTGAAGCTGGTATCTTGTGTCAGAATGTTTAAATGAACATGAATGCTTTCCTATGGTGCAACCTGCATTGATTTATGGCTTTATTTATCTAAGGTATAATAAATTCAGATGCAGGACTCATTTTAATGTACTCCTAGAAAATGTCTACATACAAAATGCATTACACTCAAAAGGATTGATATCAGAGTATAGGCAAAGAGAAAGAAATAGGGGGAATCCTAAACAAAAGACCAGCACTGGTAGAGTTTTTTAATAGAATCTATAACAGAAGCTGCCGTTAAAAAAAGAATAATTAATAGAGCATATAAAATATTGCATGATAACTATAAGAATCAATCAGAGGAGCTTAGAAAGGATTGGCAACAGAGATCGAATAAGCAATTCACAAAGAGACAATGGGGGGAGGGTGATATATGTATATCCCAAATAAGCAAAAAAGTCTAGAAGATTTAGAATCTTTCCCTGGAAGTATTTTGTATACCCCAGGTAGACTCCAAAGAATTTTTCCATAGGTAGACAGCAAATGTTGGTGGTGTGATGGGGAAGAAAGAGGTAACTGTAAACATATTTTCTGGGAGTGTAATCTTTAAAGATTCCCTGCAGACAGCTTTGTCAGAGATAATGGGTGAGCAAATTGGTATAAGGAAATTATTTTTTGAGCTATGATACAGAATCGGAATTGCCTAGACTAGTAAGGCCTTGCTGAGTCTAATTATAGTGGCTGCCAAAAAAAGCAATTACTAGAGCATGTAAATCAAAGTCTAAACCAACTTTTCTAGAAGTTGTGAATATAGTAACAGAGATAAAACAACTGGAATTATGTTTAGAAAAAGGGTAGTAACAAATTACATAAAAATGGGAATTGCAGGAATAACACAAGAAGAGAAGGAACAAGGTTTAAAAGAAGGCATGATTTCAATAAGGTATGTAATGTTTGACTGACAATGACTGAGTAGATTAGTGATGTACATATAATGTTTGCATCTGTGATTGTGTCAACATCACTTCTAATGTATAATGTTTGTAACTAGAATTGTAGTAGGATGGTTTGTTTTCATTTATATGAATGTAAGATTGCCTATGTCATATGTGATAATTTAAAAAGATGTTTAATGATAAAAAAACTGACAGGCCAAAAAAGAGCCATAAAGATGAAAGACTGGACTACTGAGGATAAAAAGAAATTTTGTAATGTTACTATCATGCAAGAAGCGCAGAATTTCTGGACAGAAGATATACAAAAAGATTAGAGGCAAAAGCTTCAAAGTGAAATTTGTGTTCATTATTACAATGGATTTATGAAAAACATTATATAGACCAAGAAACCTTGGGCTGTTTGGAAAAAGAAGTGACTGAGTAAGTATAAAAATATACAGAACAAAATACAGAGATTTTTGAAAGCTATAAAAAAGAAATATGGACACGGAAAAGAAAAAGAGATCTGATATGGTACACTATTTAAGAAAAGGAGAAAGGCACATCAATAAATACAAAAAAAGGAGCACAAAGATATTCAAAGAGAAATACAGGCAAAAGCACTCCGATATTGAAAATTTCACAATACAAATAATATCACAAAGGGGGAAGGTAGAACAGAAGATTCATAAAGTAAAAGTTAAAAAAATAGAAGCTGAAGTTATGGAATGCCTGTGGAATGCCTGTGGAATGAAGGATTTAGTTTAGAAAGTCTAACACAAGTTATATCACGGTATGATGGAACAATGAGTCCCTAAATTAAGGAAATACAGGAGGAGTAGGAGACATCTCAAGAAGAAATATGAACATGGGAAAGAGAAAGAGATTTAATATGGTGCAATATTTATGCAAAGGCGAAAGTAAAATCAATCAATACAAAAAGAGCAGCACCAAATATATTTGAAGAGAAATATAGGCAAAGGTATCCAGATTTGGAACATTTTACAATACAAAAAAATAAGAAAACAAAGAGGAAAAGTAGAAAAAAAGGATTAGTAATGGAGAAGTTAATGAAATAGAAACTGAGGTTATGGATTACCTACAAAGTTAAGGGTTTAGTATAGAAAATCTAACTCTGATAATACAACAGCAGCATAGAGCAATGGATCCCCAAATTAAGGAGAAACCAGTGGAGTGGGAAACATTTGATCAGTTGCCATATGAAGATACTCTGGAGCCTTCCATAGGAAACCAGTATGAAAGTTAAGTTGGAGTTGCATGGCAGGGGAAGGAACAGGAAAGTGAGGCAACTCTGATGCAGTCAATGCTGTGGAGTAATAGGCAACTGAGTTTCCATATGAAAGAGTAACAGATGACACAGGATGAAAATAAAGAGAATGTGGCCCAGGAAGATGCTCTGGAACTTTCTGTAGAATGCCCGCAGGAAATGAAGAACAAAGAATGTGCCCTCAGTTTAGAAGAAAATGATCAAATAGTAGAGTTGCTTGATTTACTTGAGATGGACAAACATATTAAGATCAATGAAAGAAACAGACTACAGAAAGCCAATAAAACCCAAAAAGTTAGATGTTTCATAAAACAAATGAACACAGTAATTAGGACTGTTCTAAGGACATAAGTAAATCGGATATATTACTGAGCAGATAAATTAATAACATATAAAGTCTTACCACAAAACACATGGCAGTTAGGAAAAGGAAGGGGAGAAATCAAATGCCATCATGGAAGTATTGAACAGAGAAAAATATAAAAATATGAAGCAATTAAGACAAGAAGTTTTACTGTTAGAAGAGTACAGAAGATGAAACAGATCAACAAAAATGCTCAAAGACAGACATGATAAAAGCAATGTCAGTATCAGAACAGATCAGGATCTATCATGTACTATTGCAAATAATAAACTAAAAATATCAGCACAGGCAGAAAAACTTAGAAGATGCACAGATAAATATAAAGGAACAGTACAAAATAAAGCAATTATTGATGACCCAAAACAGTTGTATAGAGAATTGGGAAACAAGGCAAAATGAATTGAAACACCACCAAAAAAGAAGAAATAGATACATTTTGGAGAAATATCTATGAAGATCCTGTGGAACATAACAAAGATGCTAAATGGATAGAAGAAGTAAAAGGAAGAATAAGAAGTTCAAATGTACAGGATATGAAATGGGATGAAGTAACAGCCAAAGAAATAGAACAAAAGTTAAGAAAAGCTCCTAAATGGAAAACCCAGGCCCAGATGCAGTACCTAACTTCTGGCTGAAAGTATTACTATCCTTACATGAAGATTTAGCCATGAATAAGAAACTACAGTTGTGTACACTTACCATAAATGTAGATGCTTGAGTGTATTCACTGTTGCAGTCATCACTTGTGGGTTATCCCTGCTGGGTAGCCCTCGGCCGGCCCAAATACCAGAGTATAGAGTTTCCCTCCTGCGTTGGCTGCAGGTCACCTGAGACTGACATCAGGTCATCAGGGCTATAAAGGGAGGAAGCTGACACCATTACATCAGTTTTTCTTGCCCCCAATCTATAGGAGCCTTGGCCATAAGGCCAACCCGGGATAAGCTATTAAGTATAATTAGATATGAAGGCACAAAAAGGGGGAAGGAGGGAGGGAGGGAAACCAGGACTGCAACAGTGAATACACTTGAACATCTACATTTATGGTAAGTGTACACAACTGTACTATGTTCTTCATGTTTCACAATGTTAAAGTCATCAGAAGATTCCCAAAGCTGAAAAATAGGATGGAAGTAAGGAAGGAAGAAAAGGCTTGCATTGCTCTAAGAGGAAGCCACTAAGCCCTGCAGGACTGCTGAAGCAAAGCCTGCCTGGGATTTGGAGTATAAAGAGGCAGTTGGTAGTGTTTTGTGAAGGTGTGAAAAGATGTCCAAGTGGCAATTTCTAGAATATCCTTGGTAGGGACGCCTCTGATGAAGGCAGTGGAGGTTGATGCTGTCCTAGTGGAATGGCTTCAGATAGGACTGGGAGGTATTTTCCCATGGGAGGAGTAGCAGAAATGGATGCAGTGATATATCCATTTAGAAATGGTCTGCTTGGATATAGGTTTCCCCTCTGCCCCTGGGTGAAGCTGACCAGCAGATGGTCAGTCTTTCTGAAAGACTTCGTCCTATCCAGATAGTATCTAAGCTGTCTGTGCACATTTAAAAGATGTAGAATCCTTTCCCCCTATGTTGTGGGTTTGGAAAGAAGGTAGGGAGATGGATACCCTGATTAAGGGTCACGTCAGATAACACCTTGGGCATTGATGAGGGGTTGGTTCTAAGGGACACCCTGTCTGCATGGAAAATAATGAAGGGTTCAATGGCCATGAGGGCCTGCAGCTCTGAAACCCTCCTAGCTGAGGTTATGGCTAGCAGGAAGGCAGTCTTCCAAGAGAGGTGCTTCACTTCTGCTGAAGCAGCTGGTTCAAAAGGAGGTAAGGTAAATTTATTCAGTACATAGTTCAAGTCCCACGCAGGAGTGGGTGGTCTTCTAGGTGGTCTGATGTGTGACACCCCTCTTAGGAACTGATTTAATAGGGGGTGGAAAAACATAGGCTGTTCTGTAGGGGAATGAGCAGAGATAGTTGAGGAATGAATTTTGATTGAAGATTATGATAATCCCTTTTGCACCAGCTCCACCAGGTAATCTAAAACCAAGGTGAGAGTGGCATGGGAGCTGCCTGTACCCTGACACTGGCACCAAGCTTTAAATCTTTTCCATTTTGTGGAGTAGGATCTCCGGGTGCTGGGCCTCTTGGCCTCCTTAATGATATCCAGAACCTGCTTGCTTTAAGGTGGCCTGAAATCCACCTCTGGGGTATAAGCCAAGCGGACAGGCTGAGTGTTTGAAGATATGGATGTAATACTGACCCTTTTTCTTGGGTTAGCAGTTTTTCTGTGAGAGGCAGGCTCATGGGTAGCTCCTTGGTCAGGCTGAGGAGCAAGGGGTACCAGTTTTGCCTGGGCTAGTTTGTGACAATGAAGATAGCTCTTGGCCCTTCCTCCTTGATCGTTAGATGTACCCTAGGAATCACTGGCAAGGGAAGGAAGGCGTACACAAACATGTTGCCCCAGTGGAAGGAGAGAGCATCCACCTAACAAGCTCATGAGTGGAACTCCCTGGTGCAGAACCTGGTCAATTGTTTGTTTTGCATGGATGCAAAGACGTCTACCTCTGGTGCCCCCCAGAGGTGAATGATTGTGAGGAAGGTTTCCTTTTGTAGCTGCCATTCATGGGGGTCCAGTACACTTCTGCTGATATGGTCTGCTAGGGTGCTGTGCTCCCCTGGGATGTACTTGGCTATCAGATGTAGCCCCAACAATTAGGCTGTCTGCCAGATTAGCAGGGCTAGACGACAAAGGGGGTAGAAGTGATTTCTCCCCTGCTTGTTGATGTACCACATGACCATATTGTCTGTTTTGATCAAGAGCACTCCTGGTCTGAGGTGGAGCTTGAAAGCTGTTATAGCTCTGTGCACTGCCAACATTTCCTTCAGGTTGATCTGGAGGGCTAGATCCCTCTGATCCCAGGTGCAATGGGTGCACATGTCCCCTAAGTGAGCCCCCCAGGCCATGTCTGAGGCATCTGTGGTGATGGTCTGGCCTTGGGAAGGGTGATAAATGGTAGACCCCCATTCAGGGTACAGGCTTCTGCCCATCATAGGAGTTCCTTCCTTAAGCAGGAAATCAGAGTTAGTTGCAGCAGTTCCAGTGACTGAGAATATTGGCACCATAGATTTTTTAGGTACCATTGCATCTTCCTCATGTGTAACCGGGCCAAGGGCACCAACAGGATGCAGGATGCCATGTACCCTAGTGCTTGCAGGAACGTCCTACCTGTGAGGCATGTCCTGTAAGTTAACGGGGAAAAGCAAGAGTGGGGAAAAAAAGCTTTTCTGGAGAAAGGAAGACTTTTTGGGTAGATGTGTCCAGGAGAGCTCCCAAGAAGGTTACTGGCTTGTGGGCCTGAATAGGGATTTTTCCTTGTTGATGGTAAATCCCAGAGAGGTTAGAAGGGCTTGGGCAAAAGAGAGATCCTGCAGGAGTTTCACCCTGCTGTCTGCCTGTATGAGGCAGTCGTCCAGATAGGGGTAAATCTGTATATTCTTCTGCCTGCAAAAGGCAATGACAGGAGCCAGTTATTTGGTGAAGACTCTGGGAGCAGTAGATAAGCCAGAGGGCAGAGCAGAGAATTGAAAGTGCTCTGAGTCTGTTCTGAAGGTAGGGAACTCCTGCAGAATTCCCTTATAGGGATATGGAGGTAGGCATCTTTTAAATCTGGGGTCACTAGCCACAAATTTGGTGTTACCATTGGCAAGAGTTTTTGGAGTGTTAGCATCTTGAATTTTGGCACCAAGAGGAGCAGGTTTAATGTGTATAGATCTACGATAGGGTGCCAGGTGCCCCCTTTTCTGGGTACTAGGAACAACCTTGAATAAAATCCTTTTCCCGTTTGTTCCTCTGGCACTGGCTCCACTGCCCCTTGAGCAGAGAGTTTTTGAATTTGGCATAGGGTCTCTATCCTCTGATTTGCTGGTATATCTGGATAACCTGACAGACTTGGGGTCTCTTTGAAAGAGACTCTGTATCCTTGGAAATGATTTTTACAACCCACTGATCTGCTGTGATGGTTTGCCACATGTGTAAGAATAGGGATAACCTTCATCCTAGCCTGGGGGTGAGGGGTGGGGGGCAGAGGGGAGAAGTGGAGTCATTGTGAGCCCTTGGGGTAGGGAGTGGACTTAGAACTCCCTTGCCTAGGAGTGGTGGAGGTCCACTGTCTAGGCCTCTGCTGGCTTTGGTGATGTCGCCTGGAGGGCCTATCTCTGCGTCCCTTTCTTTGCACAGTTTTGGTTTGGGCAGGAAAGGACCAATGTTTGGTGGGAAAGTTCCTACTAAATCAGGGGGGGGGGTTGCACCTGTAGGAAGTCTTTGACTGTCTGCATGGACTTGGCCTAATCCTCCATTTTCTTTATCACCTCCTCTGCTTTAAGGCCGAACAATTGTTCCCTATCCAAAGGGGCATGCAGAAGTTTTGATTTTATGTGACCAGGCAAAGGTTGCCCTCTCGACCATGCATGCCTACTCATGACTGATCCAGAAACAGCAGCCCTGCTAGAGGCTTCTAGAGCATCAAATCCACAATGCAGGGAATGTTTTGGCACTTGAGAGCTGGAGTGTATCAGATCTCCCAGTTCTCTGGTAGTGGCACTGTCTGGTAAGGAGGAAATTTTCTGCTTTAATAATTCCAGCATGTTCTGCTGATATTTTAGCATATGGAACTGGCAGTCGAGGGCTATAATGGCTAGGGTAGCCAAAGTCTATACCTCTTTCCCCATCGGACCAAAGCCCTGCTCTCCTTCTCAGAGGGTATTGGGTTTTTGGAGGAACTGGCCCTAGCCCCTTGGGTTCCTTAGTGATGACCTCTGGGTCGGCTGCATGGTTCTTAAATAAATATTTATGGGTGTCTGTCACTCTGTAATATCTATCAGGCTTTCTGGGTGCAGGAGGGAGAGTATCAGGTGTGAGGCCGGACTCCAGGAAGACATCCTCCACCACATCCAGAATGGGAGGGATGGCTAAGGGTTTGTGCTGTGGTAAGTCCAGGAACTCTCTTAATCTTTTCTTTGATTGGGGTAGTCCTGAGCTTCCCAATGGAAATGCTCTCTAAGGGTATTCAAGATCATCCCAAAAGAGAGGTCCTCAGGAGGGGATGCATTAGGAATGGATTCTTAAGCATCAGAATCCTCAAAGGCTGTCAGGAGCTGTTGTTCAGCGTCTGAATCTGGAAGTTCTGAGTCATCAGACTGGTTCTGAAAGCACCTCTGGAGACAGGTCCTTTTTTCTCTTGGCTGGAGAAACCTGAGTAGACTGGTTCCCTCTGATGAGAGTGATTAAATCCTTGGCCATCCTAAGTAACTTCTGTGACTGAGCAGGTTGGGTGGGAGGGTAGTGGTTCACTGATCATAGAGGCATGAGTTTTCCTAAGAGTGGCCTTGCTTTTAGGCCTCAGAGATTCAATGGACCTGGGTGCGGTCTTGGCTGGCAGTGTGGCCATTGTTTTTTGTCTGGTGTCAGTCATCCGAAAGGCCTCCTCAGAAGCTGGTGTCTGCAAAGTGGCTCCAGACCCAACCACGAGGCTGGTGACCAACATTTTGGAAGAAGAATAATGATCTGGCAGCATACTGGACTCCAAAAGGGTCTCGGTAGAGGCCTGCAGTGGTTGTACAGCTGTCGTCAGGGGGATGTATAGACACCTCACTGAGTTCTGCTGTGCTAGTGGATGGTAGACTGGCTGACTTCAGGTTTGTGTCATCTGTGGGCCTAACCTTCTGTGGTCTATCCCTTGCCTTCTCTTTTTAGGGATTTCCACCATAGAGTGACCGATGGATGTCATTTTGTGCTGGTAACTAATCTCCCTGGAATGCCTGGGTACAAATTCAGCTCTTCTACGGATGGTCCTAGCACTAAATAAAGCACAGAACCAACATCCGGGACATTGTGGTCTGGGCCTAAACAAGTCACACACAGATTATGGAAGTCTCAGTGTGGTATTTGTTTTCCACAGCGGAAACAAATATTTACTTTTTCGGACATCGGTTAAGTGAAAGGAAAAGATCCCCAATGGGGCACCTAGCTTTAGTAGTTTTTCTTCCTCACTCTGGCAACGGCTAACCAATGCACTCACAAAATGCTTCTGCTTCGGGCTCCACAGCAAGAAAGACTGGTGTAATGGTGTCAGCTGCCTCCCTTTATAGCCCTGACGACCTAACGTCAGTCTCAGGTGACCTGCAGCCGATGCAGGAGGGATACTCTTTACTCTAGTACTCGGGCCAGCCAAGTTCTACCCAGCAGGGATAACCCACAAGTGATGACTGCAACACTAAAACACAAAGAACATCTATTTTTACACACATCCCAAACAAGCATCAACCTGGTTAACAACAGGAAAAACAATACTCCTCCTTAACAGCGAACCTGCAAGCTATCCTAAAAAGTACAGACCAATAACTTGCCTTCTGACAATGTAAAAACTATACATTGAAACTGATGCTGACAAAGTTTATAGTTATTTAGAAGAAAACTCAATCATGGCAATAGAACAAAAGGGTAACAAAAGAAAGCCATATGGAACAAAGGACCATTTGTTGTTAAATAAAGTCATAATGGAGAACTGTAAAAGGGGGAAGAATCATTTGTTGTTAAAGTCATAATGGAGAACTGTAAAAGGGGGAAGAATCATTTGTTGTTAAAGTCATAATGGAGAACTGTAAAAGGAGGAAGAATCTAAGTATGGCATGGATAGACTATAAAAAAGCATTTGACAGTATCCCATATTCATGGATAAAACAGTGCTTACAAATGTATAAAATACACCCTACACTGATCAATTACATTAGAGCAAGTATGAAACAGTGGCAAACCACTTTGCAGTTAAGCCATAATAAAGGACAAATTATTATTCCACGGAAAAAATTCAAACGGGGATATTCCAGGGTGACTCTTTTTCATCACTGTTCTTCTCTTGCCCTTAACCCATTAAGCTGTCTACTTAACAGATTAGGTCATGACTACAATTTGGCTCAGAGAAAACAACAAAGTGTGAAGACTTCTCATCTTCTATTTGTTGATTTAAAACTGTATAGTTCATCAGATGAAGAACTGAAAGCACAAATGCAAGCGGTTAAATCTTTTTCAGATTATGTAAGAATGTCATTAGGACTTGATAAATGTGCAAAAGCAACCTTTACAGTAGGAAAGCTGCAGCACAAAGAAAATATCAGCCTGGGACAAGAATATGATAAAAAAGAAATTGAGCAAGAGGGACTGTATAAATATTTGGGAACTGATGAAGAATAAACAATAAAACATGAAGGAAATAAAACTTAGTAAGAAATATTTTAGAAGACTAAAATTAATAATGAAAACAGCTCCGACATCTAGGAACAAAATCCAAGCTATAAACCAATTTGCTCTTCCAGTCCTAACTTACAGTCATGGAGTGAATGAAACACCCCAAAAGGTATTGGAACAGTTGAACAGGAATACAAGAAAAATGCTTCATGTTTACCAAATGATTTATAAAAATCAGTGTACACCAAGACTATACAGTATATTCCCCGATCTGAAGGAGGTATGGATCTCCTCAAAATTGATTACATGTATAGATCTGCAGCCGTAGGACTGCTTACATATCTGATGACCTTAGAAGACCCAAACAACTGAAAGTTTTAAAACATGAGGAGAATAAGTCCAAGATGACTTCACTTCTCTGTATAGCAGAAGCACGTTGGTGTCAAGAGGGAAATCAAACCAGAAGTAGATAAAAATCAGGCAGAAACTGAATGTGCCAAAAAACAAAAGAAAGAATATAAGGTCAAGGATCAAATGAGAAGGCAAGAAAGAAAAAGGCTTGTTGCAAGTGCAGAAAACCCTTGGAACAACCGCATGTCAATCAGGATCAAACTCAGGAATGGTTAAGGAGAGGTGAATTTAAACCAAAAGACGAAAGGTTAATATTGGCGGCCCAAGATAGTGGATTACATTATACACTGATTTACAAAGTCCACTGAACATGTGGGAGAATCAGACAAATGCAGGTTTTGTAAAAACAGAATTGGAAACAGTCACACATCTTGTTGCTGGTTGTGATATAGTTATTGCAGAAGCACCGTATACTGGAAGGCATAATAATGTGGCAAGACTGCTGCATTGGGGATTGTGCAAACATTATAATATTGAGTTAGCTGAAAAAACATTGGAAATATGAGCCACAAAGAATTATAAAAAATGATGAAGCTTATATTACATGGGATCACCCATTACCAACAGTTCAAACATGGATGCCAGAAAACCAGATACAGTAGTCCATGAAAAGAAGACAAAAGTAGCATTGATCATTGAAATTGCTACACCCAGTGACTACAGTGTCTTACAAACAGAGACATAAAGTCATAAAATACCAAGATTTGCAGGCAGAAATGAGGTCAATGTGAAAGAAGGATACCCAGACAGTTCCAATAGTAGTAGGAGCAATGGGTCTTATAAAAAAGAATTTACAATCATACTTAGATATTTTACCAATACATGTAACTCTGTATGAATTGCAGGAGGAGGCAATTCTGGGCGCATTGCGGTTGCTGCTTCTGGCTAACATCAAAGATTGAAACAATACTAATGCCATGAACTTTAATCATACTTTGGCTCATAGGTGTTTACTAGGCTAATGATCAGAAGGGCCTTTTTTAAGTCTAGCCATGCATCCCAAATCTCTGACAAGTTCTGGTGCCCTTGATAAGTGTAAGCAGGGGCTTGGGAGATGAAACATTTACAATCAGGGGCCAGAGATGAACTGTTTACCGGTTACCTGTGCCCATTAGCAACACAGGTGCCAAACCAGGGATGAATTTCTGTTCCTCATCCAATTGTCCAAGTTACACTTGAATTGGGTTAAGGAGGAACTCTACTTCACATTGATGGGGGGCTTGTTCCAGAGAAGAGGTAGTCTCTGGGACACATACCTGTCTCTCCAGCAGGTCCTATGTATATCACAGACAAATTGTAAGTCTTTAAAACATGTAATATTGGCACTGTTTGTTTTGCGGATATGTAGGAGGTCTATCAGAGTGGGGTCTGACAATGCCTTGTATGCCAGGTACAGATCTCTCCTCAAGAGCCTGTAGGAGACAGAATGCAGGAATAGGGCCTTAAGGTTGTCTGCATAGGACATTTTACTTATGCCCTGTATTCTTTTAGTGAGGAACCTCTGTGGACATTCCAGTTGTTGAATATGCCTGGTTAGGTACATACCAAAGGGGGCATTGTACTCAATAATAGGTCTGATGAATGGATATAGTCAAATACAGTGGAACAATGACTTCCTTAGACCTAGATGCCATAACATTGTTTAAAAGTTGCCAAACAAATAATTATTTTTTCACTACTGTAGACACATGCTGGTCAAAGGCTAGAGTACTGTCTATGTGTGTTAGTAAGTCCCTGACTAGTGGGTTGACTCTATGGGGTGTTTTGTCAATATGATAGTTTTAGGGGTGGATGACTTCCCAAAGTATACTATTATGCATTTCTTGGCATTTAGTTTTAGTCAATGGCTCTGACACCAGTTGTCTGTCTATCAGTCCTTCCTGGAGAACATTTGTGTCAGTGTGTGATTCAATGACAGCTCCTAATTTGCAATCATCTGAAAATTTAGTCAGCCAGTGACCATTGACACTGGCCTTCACTTCAGAGAAGTAAATGCCAAAAAGGAGTGGTCCAAGGACTGATCCCTGAGGGACTCCACTTGTGACTGGCCTCTTTATAGAGATGGATTCCCCAATTCTAACTTTCTAGGTTCAGACTGTGAGCCAGTTGGCTATCCACCGGGTGACATACGGGCTTGTACCTAACCTCCTGAGTTTGTCAACGATGCCTGAGTGGGGTATTCTGTCAAATACCTTGGCCAGGTCAAGGTAGGCAGTATGAACCATTTTTCCCTCATCCATTGCTTTGGCAACCTTCTCAAGGAAGTCCACTAGGTTCAGTAGGCATGACCTGCCCTTGACGAAAACAAACTGGGTTGGGTCCAGTGTCTGGAGGTTTACTATATCATTATCAATCATTTCCATGATAATTCTTTCTATGGCTTTGCATGTAAGACTAGTGAGACTTATGGGTCTGTAGTCTCCAAAGTCTGTAGATGGCCCACCTTTGTGCAGAGAGATGACTGTTGCTGTTCTTCATTCATGAGGCACAAAGCCTGTTTGGAGGCTACAGTTAAATAGCAGTTCCAGAAGGCTTGATAGGTCATGTTTCATGCTATTTAGAAGGCATCCTGGGATATTGTCTGAGGCCATTGATACAGTGTTCTTGGCCTTAGATAAAGCATTAAGGATCTGTTCCCTAGTGATAGCAGGGGGAGTTGTATTTGATGGTATTCTCTGAGAGAAGGTTGCGGGGAAGAGAGGGGTAAAGTTGGAGCTGAATTTATCAGCCAGTAGGTTTGCTATATCTTCTGGCTCAGTATAAGATGGCTGCATTTACAATGAGCTCTGCACACAATTGTGTATTGCCTTTGAGGTTGTGAACATAGCTAAAGAATTTGACTTTGGCACTTTATTTGTCCTCTGAGTTGTTTGTTTAGTTTGATGAGAGTGCTTTTAACCTGCTGGGTGCTGCACCTCCTAATTTTTGCCATGATTTTCTTCCTTCTGTTATGCAGCCTATTGATTTTGTGATTCTACCAGGGTGGCTTGTTTTTTGAGTTAGTTCTGTACTTATTCCTGGTGGGTACAGCTGCCTCTATGCAGCTATTAACATGCTTGTATAGAGTTTCTGTGAACAGTTCTGCATAGGCAGCAGTGTTCTCAGGGTTTATGCGGGCTTGATATTTTGCCAGGTTATCACTTAATAGCTGGATGTTAGCCTTAGAGTAGTTCCTGAATATTCCGGGTTTAGCTGGGGGTCCAGGTTTTATTTTTACTTCAAAGGAGACCATTTTGTGGTCTGACCTTACCAGGGAAGACATTACACTAGGGGTGTGCATCACTCTCCCATATTAGTGAGGACCAGATCCAGTATGGTTGCACCTCTGGTTGGTGTACTGGCAATCTGTCCAAGGGAGTTTGTGTTTACAAACTTTAGGAATTTCTGTGCCTTAATGTCTGGTGTCATATAGGATTCCCAGTTAATGGTGGGATAGTTAAAGTCGTCCATGATATGGTATTGGGTTGGATGGTGAATGTTTCCAATAAGTTTAAATATGGGTTTCCTGGGAAATAAAGGGGGACCTATATCTTGCAAGGAAGTGGTATTGGGTTTTGCCTATGGTGATTTGAATATGGAGCAGCTCAAGTGCATTGTCCTGTTTGACCAGCCTTAAGGTACATTTATTTTTTATGTAAATCAAGACACCTCCACCTTTAATCCCTGTCGGCATAGTACTTGGTCTAAATGTGTGGAAGGCATTATAACCTTGCACTGTTGGTGTGCTCTCACTGACATCAGCATTCTTAAGGGTAAAGAAACTTCTAATGAGTGGAGTTTTTTGTTTAGACTCCTAGGACTGAGCAGTAATAACTTTAGATTTTCTTGGTTTTGATTTGCTATATCAGAAGTACTTTCAGTTTGGCATTGACTAAAAAAGGCACTATGGGGAAGACAATGTTTTAGCTAATATTCAAAAGCCTAACGGGGAGAGATGCAGATCATCCCTGGAAAACCAGCATGGTCTGTTGACCATCTCCTTCCATGCTGACAAATATTGCACCCCCTTAGAATGACACCAGAAGCTAAGCCAATTATTAAAGTCATCCATCTTTTGTTCATATTGTGGCAAGAGCAATATTTAAAAATTGTCCCTATTTTTGGGCTTTTGTTCCACTTTTATTTATGTTTTTTCCAGATTTCTTGCTCTAAGAGGTTGAGAGGTATGGTGACATTATCCTTGTAAAAGCTAAAATGCTGCTCAATCCTAGGCTCATACCAGTGTGAGACACATATTTTGAGAGCTCCATGATGCCTTTCTTCATATAGTCTATCGAGGTATGTCTCAAGTCATTTACATCCACATGGACTATGACTAAGGCATACTGGTACTTGTGGTATAATGACCCGAATGTGTGCATAATGTGGCAGAGCCTAGCCCCTGATAAGTAACTGACCATGACTTTCTCCTTACTCATCCTGGTGAGAGGGACATCAGTGTGACTCACAATGGAGTCTCCAATGACCAGAATGTTGGATTATGTGGTGGCTTGACTTATGGGCTTAGAAGTAGAGGTTCCATGAGATGTAGCTGTATGTGCTGATGTGGGTGTTGTTTTGAAAGAGTGCATTTTGGGCTGCTGAGGGCATTTGTTATGTGTATTTTGTCTAGGAGGTCTTTGGGATTTAGGAAGGTTACATTTAAGTGCCTCGGCATACTTGGGTCTATATGTCTGCTTTGAATTGTGTGTGATGGGTGCAGAGTGTGTACTACTAACAATGCTATTGACATTAGGAGTACTTTTATGTGAGAGCTTTGCCTCCTGTGACATTGTGTAAATACATTTCACACATACCATATCAGTTTGTTTGAGAATTAACTGGTTGTCAGTAAACATGAGGCAATTGCTACATTGCCTCAGGATGCCAATATCCACCAAACGGGTAACAGAGATAGTGGGAAAGTTCATATCCATAGCAATAGACACTTTTTTATTGATTAGACAGTTGGATTAAGAATATAAAGCAATGTCAGGAATTCCCGGTTTGCAACTTTGGGGACAGTGCTTGTCACTACAAACTAATTGTCCTGTGTGCAACTAGACATTGGTGAAATTTCAACTGTACCTTTACAGGAAAAATGTCAATCAAGGTGTCTGTGTCTATATAGGGTGTGACGCCCACCACTGCTACCGATGTGTGATGGCCACCACTATGTGTCATCCCCACGCTGTGCCAGTAATCAAGGAGCCTGAATCCTCACTACTGACACTGGAGAGGGACGTGCACTTGGAATACAAATGGATACACTCAGTATTTTCAGATGCAGACCTCTCTGTATCAAGTTATCAAGTACAGTTTCCCTTAAGAGCTCACAGGGAACACATTCCACCCAGGGTCTGGATGCCTCTATATCTGTCTCCCTCCAGATCCCCAGTAAGACTCCCCACTGGTACAGCTGTAGGGTTAGATCCTCAGCCAAGTGTCCAAGCCAAGTCCTCCAGCACCCTCTCTGTTAATCTAGTGCTTTGTGTGCATGACCTAAGTAGCTGACACATACACACACACACACACACACACACACACACACACACACACACACACACACACACACACACACACACACACACACACACACACACACACACACAAACACACACACACACACACACACGCACGCATGAACACACATGCGCAAACACAGACACACACACACACACACACACACACACACACACACACACACACACACACACACACACACTCACACGCACATACCTCGGAAAGGCTGGCTCAGATTACCCGCTCTACCAACTTTGCCCAGACTATAAGGTAGTTATCACTGCCACCAGTCAGTTACTATAAAGCTCTTAAAATGGTATCCAATTATACTGTGTAATATTAATATTAATACAAATGGTAGTAGTTCACCAAGATGGCTAGGCCTTCTGAAGTAGCCTACACAGTGTCACCAAATAAATATAAGTACTCTCAAAGGTTAGATACTCTCTACAAGAACCAGCCACGACAGAAGTGTTAAATATATTTAATAATAAATAATAAAATAACATGAAAATACTGAATATATATTCACAGTAAACCACAAAGTTCAAATCACAGAAAATATTGAAAACAACATTGATGGACAGACTCATACAAATAAAGAAAAACAATCTCCGAACTAAGCTTCACTATATTCCTGCCTGAATCTAAGAGAAGTTTACTGTTCAAAAGTAATCCAAAGGAATACCAAGTATTCCTTTCACAAACCAGGCACAGTCCAGAAGTAATCCAAAGGAGAACCAAGTATTCATCATCTTCTTTTGGCTGTTCCCGTTAGGGGTCGCCACAGTGGATCACCTGTTTCCATTTCTTCCTGTCCTCTGCATCTTGCTCTGTCACACTAACCACCTGCATGTCCTCTCTCACCACATCCATAAACCTTATCTTAAGCCTTCCTCTTTTCCTGCTACCTGGTAGCTTCATCCTTAGCATCTTTTTCCCAATATACTCAGCATCCCTCCTCAGCACATGTCCAAACCAACATAATCTTGCCTCTCTGGCTTTGTCTCCAAACCTTCCAACCTGGGCTGACTCTCTAATATACTTATTCCTAATCCTGTCCACCCTCGTCACACCCAGTGCAAATCTTAACATCTTTAACTCTGCCACATCCAGCTCAAACTCCTGCCTTTTTGTCAATGCCACCGTCTCCAACCCATATAACATAGCTGGTCTCACTACCCTCTTGTAGACCTTCCCTTTCACTCTTACAGGTATTCGTCTGTCACAAATCACTCCTGACACTCTTCTCCACCCACTCCACCCTGCCTGTACTCTCTTCTTCACCTCTCTTCCACACTCACCATTACTCTGAACTATTGACCCCAAGTATTTAAACTCATCCACCTTCGCCACCTCTACTCCTTGCATCCTCACCATTCTTCTATCCTCCCTCTCATTCACACACATATATTCTGTCTTAGTCCTGCTGACCTTCATTCCTCTTCTCTCTAGAGCATATCTCCATCTCTCTAGGGTCTCCTCCACCTGTTCCCTACTCTCACTACAGATCGCAATGTCATCTGCAAACATCATAGTCCATGGGGACTCCTGTCTGATCTCGTTTGTCAACCTGTCCATCACCATTGCAAATAAGAAAGGGCTCAGAGCTGATCCTTGATGTAACCACACCTCCACCTTAAACGCATCTGTCACTCCCACCGCAGACCTCACCAATGTCACACTACCCTCGTACATATCCTGTACCACTCTTACATACTTCTCTGACACTCCTGACTTCCTCATACAATACCACAACTCCTCTCTAGGCTCCCTGTCATATGCTTTTTCTAAGTCTACAAAAACACAATGCAACTCCTTCTGACATTCTCTGTACTTCTCCATCAACACTCTGAGAGCAAACATCACATCTGTAGTGCTGTTTCCCGGCATGAAACCATACTGCTGTTCACTAATCATCACATCCCTTCTTAACCTAGCTTCCCCTACTCTTTCCCATAACTTCATGCTGTGACTGATCAATTTAATCCCTCTGTAGTTACTACAGCTCTACACATCACCCTTATTCTTAATAATCGTTACCAAAACACGTTTTCTCCATTCCTCAGGCATCCTCTCACTTTCTAAGATTTCATTAAACAATCTGGTTAAAAACTCCACTGCCATTTCACCTAAACACCTCCAAGTATTCCTGCTATAAAATGTTCCACTGTTGTAAAATAGAAAGTACAATCCAGTTGTAAAAACATACGACACTTTATTCCTGATATACCACAGTGTGATGTAAGTGTATGTGGTCTGAAGAAGTCTTGCTATAAGCAAGACGAAAAGTGCTTAACAGAAATAAAGTGTAGTAGGTTTTTACAACTGGATTGTGCTTTTTATTTTACAACAGTGGAACATTTTATAGCTGGAATACTTGGTTTTCCTTTGGATTACTTCTAGACTGTGCCTGGTTTGTGAAAGGAATACTTGGTTTTCCTTTGGATTACTTCTGGACTGTGCCTGGTTTGTGAAGGGGTCTGTCTGTTTTGGAGATTCGCATGTATTTACTTGTTGCCATTTTTTCTAAGAATTTTACTGTTCTCTAGTTAAGTTACTTACTTGAGCAAGGCAATATGAAATATGTGAGCAGTCTTTCTAGTCAGGCTTCCCAAATAGAATATCTCTATTCTGAGATTACTCCCTGTAAAATATAATATCCAAGATGACTTGTAAAATGACCTTATCTAGTCACCTAACTCTAGGTTCCCACAATATCTTCTTTTGAAGTTTGAGAAAGGAATTGACCAAAGATGGCTGCAATATACATCCAAATGTTTATGACAGTGCTTGAAGGGCTTCCCTCTTTTCACTGAGCTAATGAGCAAAGGCTCTGTTCCAGACCCATCGTTTCTGGTCCTACTCAGTACTGTGGGGTGGCATTCAATGATTTAACAGCTCATTTACATTTCCCTTATTTTTCTTAAAATAAGCCAGCTGGTTAACCATTGCTTTGCCGGGGTCCTCTATTAAAACACATACATTTAATTCAGGTACCACAATGCATGTACATTTCTCTTCATTTCAGCAGGGTGCACTGTTGATAACATTTTAACACAATTAACACAAGCAGAGCTCACAAATAACATTTTCAGCACAAGCATCTGTACAAATCAGTATCATATACTAATGGCATATAATTATTTACAAAATTCCAGCTAGCTGTGCTGGCACAAGTCATACATTCACTGCCCTACTTCTTCTTGGCATGGCTGGCAGTACCTCCTATTGTCACACAGGGCACTGCCAAACATTTGAGGGGAAACTAATAAGTAGACCCTGAAAATTTAAGGCTGACATATTTAGGCAGATATTCTGAAGTTAGAAACAATCAAACAGTACTTACTGAAAACAAAGAATTAGCTTGTCAAGAATGATGAAAAGAGAACAGTTGCATGAATGGCTACTGCCTGGCTACTACTCTCACCACAGCTTCACTCTGCTGGGATAGAAAGCTGCTTTGCTTCTTCTGTCACCAGAAGCAAAACATCAGCATCAATCCCAAGATGAGAAGAAGGCAACAGCCTGTTTGGTGACCCACAGTCTTACCCCAGATGATGCAAGGGTCTGTAGGCTTGTTGTAGCCTTTTCCTGGTAGATGCCTTGAATGGCAGCCAGACCGATCAGGAATATCAAGCACAGACACTCACTGCCCAACCAGAAACAGTCAGAAATCAATGCAATCTGCTCCTTCTCTCAACAGGAGCTGATATGAGTACAAATTCCAAGCTGTCGCCTATGAAGTACCTATTACAATGTCTCTGTGGTCCTTCTCTCACCTGGAGAAAACAAAATCACTAATCCCAAGATGAGTAATGACAGGAAGAATGTGTGATCGCCAATAATTGATGGTCTTGCAATAGATGTTGCAGATTTCAAAGTTAAGATGAAAAAAATGGGTTGCTATCCTAAGCACTGCAGTGTGCACTAAGCTGTTAGATATGAAAGAGGGGATAATTTAAGCTTTAGCTGTCTAAGTGGAGAACCACTAATTTCAAGATAGATTGAAGGGGGGGGGGCACTTTGTATTCTGGTTCTATGGAACACAGTGGGATGGCCAATACATTTAAATAGTTGAAGAGGAGGGATTTCACAAAATGATAATTCTGAGCTTACAGCAGCCAATGAAAGGGGAGAGGGAAGGAGATATGTTATCAAATTAACATAAGGGGTAGGCAACAGTAGTGTTTAAGAAAAAAATTCTGTGTTACTCACAAGAGACAAAGCTGTGCTCTCTTTCTTAGTTTTAATATGCAATTAAAAGCAGAATACAAGTAAAATGCAATGTAAAGGAGAAAAATCACAGTATACAAAATAGAAGAAGGCAATAAAGTAATACAAAATACAAGAAAGCAAAAGCAAAATAACCTTTCCCTCACAGCAAATTGTGGCAGATTCTGGGTGAGCTTTTCCAGTAAAGCTTTGAAATGTTTTATTGTACCCCTGAAATAGAAGGTTAATTCCTAGCTCCACCCTCAATTCACAGATAATTAACCCCAACTGACCTTTTCTAACTTCTGTCTGACTCCTTAATTTACATGTTCTAATTTATATGCAACTCACAAGAGACAGACCTGTGGTCTCTTTCCTAGTTTTAATATACAATTAAAAAGCAGAATACAAGTAAAACACAGTGAAAAGAAAACAAATCACAGTAAACAAAATAGAAGGTGGCAGTAAAGTAATACAATATATAAGAAAGCAAAAGCAAACTAACCTTTCCCTCACAGCAAGTTGTGGCAGAGTCTGGCTGAGCTTTTCCAGTAAAACTTTGAAATGTTTTATTTTACCCCTTCAATAGAAGATTCAAGGGGTAAAATAAAACACTTTGGCTTAGGAATGGGGTCCATTCCCATAATGGTATTAGAAACCCAAAAGACTTAGAGAAATTAAATTAAAAAAAAAAGAAAATAAGGGTGACATGCTGAGAAGGAGGTAGAGCAGAGCAGAGACAGCAGTGGATGGACTCCTAGCTAGAGACAGGGGAAGCTAACAGGGGAACTGGCTTTCTTAAGGGGGACAGCAGATAGGTTATTTCCAAAGGAATCATGTCAGTGTGCTAGTAGATCACTTTACTGAAGTTTTCAACAAATCACTAGTTAATGCAGAAGAGCCTGAGGACTGGGAGACAGCAATTTTGGTATATTTGCATTGTGGGAACAGGAAAAATCCAGGAAACTACAGACCTTTTAGTGTAACAGCAGTGAAAGAAATGACCATAGAAAGAATCCTTAGTGAATGTCTGTCACTTTCATGAATGCTGTTTTCCTGCAAGACAGCAATATCCAGGAAAACAACCAAAAAACCTCTTCAAGATTTATGACTAAGTTGCAGAAGACATTGACAGAGAAGTACTGATAGGTGTAGTCTAACACAACCTCAGAAAAGCCTTTGATTCAGTCTTGTATAGGGGATGCTAGGAAAACTGAAGGGTTAAATGGCAGGGCACAGAGGGTTGTGATGAAAAGGACAACACAGAACATAACTAGTGGTCTGTCAATGGAGTTGTTCTTGGGTTCGGTACTCTTCATTGTGTTACTTTTGGTCGTATCTAAGGACATGGAGAAGAGAATAAACCTCTTTACTGATGATACAAAGTTAAGTCCAGCATTGGCAGATGGAAAAAGAGTCTTAGAAAGGATTTGGAAAGGTCATCAAAGAGTGATTAAAGGTGGTAGTTGAGGTTAAATGCAGGAAAATGCTAAGTGTTGTACCTGTGGTATAAAATAACAGATATTAACAGAACTGAGTGCAGCAGAGAGGCAACAGGATTAATAAATAGTTACAAAACCTGTACTAGACCACCAACAGCAGAATGACAGAACAATCGCAATTACCACCAGAATGTTGGAGTGCATCCTTATACGGTGAACCTCAGATGGAAAGAGACAATTCTGCCACTACTCTGTAACCTTTGTGCAGCTCTGGAGGCCATACAAGGAGATTGATATCCTACTGTTTGACGTAGACCAGAGGAAAGCCACTGGAAGGGTGAACAAGTTGGGGAAAGGATCTAATAAGAGACACAAGCAGCTAAAGTTCTTGCTACTTCAGAACAGAAGACACAGGAAATGTGATATGGATGCACAGGATCATATCAGGTAGTGACTTTCGGTATGGCATAGTATGTGAAGACAGAATAGTAAATATATATAAAATATGTGCATTTAAATGTCTAGGCTTGAAATAAAGGTGCATGCATTCCTATGACAAAAAAGTGGAAAGGGAAGAAGAAGCAAAAAGTGTATGGAAATCTTAAAGGAGGACCCCCAAATATCAGTTGTGACATGGCAGGCTATGGCCAATGATCAGCAGAAGAACACCTCGAGAGGGAAGCTTATGAACCTCAGGGCCAAAATTGAAAGACTATATGATGAGGTGGTGAAAATCTGAGATACCCTGATGGACTACATTAAAAAAAACTGATAAAAGATTATATGAGGTTACTTACAAACATTAAAGGAGGGTGAGAAAGAAATAGGTCAATGGCTGATGGATTTGGGAGCAGTGAAATTTGAGCTAACAAAGAAGATATATGAACTACAGAACAGGGAAAGGAAAGAGGCCCTTTGATTCAACAATATACCAAAAAGAGCATAAGGAAATGACTGCTATAAATTTATAAAGCAACAGTTAAGCATATGGGCTAGACTTGTGGTGGAGGATATTTGATCAAAAGAGCCCATAGGGAATATATGTCTGCAAGATCAGCTCGGCAGTTCCCACGTCCAATAATAAAAATCCAAAATTACAACCTTAAAGATCAACTGTTGAGTCTCCTATGGAAAAGGGGTAAAGCATCAATGACAGGTAACCAGCTTGTGTTTGTAGACCAGGACTTTTCCATTAGAACCAGACTGAAAATAGCAAAATGTACCCTATACTTTCAAATGTAAAGACAGCTTAATCTCCAGTTTAGACTTGTATATCCAGCAACATTGAAGATATTTTACACTCTTGGAGTGAAAACTTATTCAGAACCTGATAAAATAACTGAAGACCTGGAAAGATATAGTGAATTCTACCAGAAGGAGATAGTCTCATGGCACGAGGTACCAGAGAAAGACTGAGGTGAGCAAAAAACAGGAAATAATCTCATTTAAAGGCGAACAATGAAGCCCTTTCCTATCTTTAAAAAACAGAGGACAGAGAGACAGAAAGAAGCTGAAAAGCATGAAAGGGACATTTGTGTCAAGATACTAAAACAAAAAGAACAAGGGTTACTGACCACATTACTAGAAGACACAGAGACTCTCGTATAACATGAGGTGGTGATCCATAGCTCAGAGATGCACAAATAAAAGCTTAAGAAAATGGCAAAAATGTAAAGGTTTATAAATATTTTGCTTTATAAAAAGAACTTCACATCACCTTAATTTTCATGAGGTTAGATACATCCTTATGGCAGGGTATGTTGTGAACAAACTGGACAAATATTTATCTATTTCATTAGTTACTGTTATATTCCCTTCTCTTCATCAATGACTTTACTAGCGTTTTCAGTGCAAAACAGGAAATGTATGGACAGCATTACTTGCAGGTTTCACATTATTAATAGGGCATCTAGTTATTCCTGCACTCTGTCTAATACGAGGGAGCTTATGAATGGGAAGCAGTTATGCGAGCATACAATTAGCTTACAAAGCATTATAAGATTAACATGAGTAGCTCAAACCACTGTAAATTGGTCATGATTACATTGACTTCTTATGAGGTTTAGGCCTAGTAGGTATAATACTGTGTCTAATAAAAACACTAAAGAAGAATTCAGAGGCACTAAATGGTTTAGCAATTAAATTCTATCACTCATGCAAACAAAAAAGTTCAATGATAAGGAATGGTTTAAAATTGTACGGGGTTTGGCAGGGTTATTCACCATGAAGAGATCATAATGCAGCAGGTGCAGGAAGCCAATAGATGAAAATCCAATAAACTAAGTCCATAGGTCCATAAGTATATACTAGGCTAATGACCATCAGGGCACTTATAAGCCTAGTCGTGCAATCCAACTCAATTGTGTCCCTTTGTATCATGGGTGTTTATTAGGAGGGGATATGTTAATTAGCACATTTCTACAGGTCAGGTAAGGTGGGGTATGTTAGCTTGGGCATATGTTTGTGAAACATATAGCATAAGAAGGGAAGACATGATACAACTCACAATGCTATGATGTGACAGTGCCTTGAATGAGCACATGCTCAATTTTCTGAGGAAGGGTTTTGTTTGCAAGAGAGGAATTGTGTACATAGTTTTATATGTTTTCTTAAGTTTTAATAGAAGATTAAAGCAGTTGTTGCAAGTTTATAAGTTTACAATATTACCAGACAAAACCAGCCTGGCAGTAGAATGGTACATATGGACAAAATGCTATTAAGACACAGCAGGAAGGTTTTAAGGCTACAATAGTAAGATTAACAGCCCAGGTCAAATATTTATAAAAATAAGTTAATTTTACTAATATAGATGATATTATACATATCTTGAAATGTTAATAGCCTCACTGATGATAATAAGACAAAAAAGGCATCACTGATTTTTTTAAAGGAGGAAGATAAAATGCTATAACGGTTCAAGAAAAACATCTTAGGCAATCTGAGCACCAACCTTTTATAGAGCACTGGCAAAGAAAGGGATATTTTTCAAAAGCCTTTGAAGGAAGAAAAAAAGGCAAAGCAATTTTTTGATAAAGGGGTTAGATACACAGACAGAAGATACATTACTTACCAAGGTAGGTTTGTCTTGGTTAGGGGGGAATTGGGCAGCCAAAAGGATTACATTTGGAAGAATTTATCGGTCCCTTAATATGAGAAGAGATGACACCAGGAGAGTACCTGAAGTGGTTGCACATTTTCAGCAAGGGCTTTACTGTTGCGGGAGACTGGAATATTATTACAGATGTATAAGATGTAAGTGGTGGACCAAGAAGGAGAAAGATTACGTCTGTAGGCAGAAAACAAATAATGAGAGTATTCGGCTGGTATAACACTGCAGAAGAGGGGGTAGTCTTCCCAGTGTAGTAAGTATACACCCTAACAGTTGGTCCAGGCTGGTGAGATTCTATTTATTGGAAGAACACCACTTCTTAGTAAAAGGGATTTTCACACACCCAAAGACACTCTCAGACTACTCACTAGTGGAATGCATGATAAATTATCCCACCCCAATTTAATGTCCAGGCATTGATGGGCCTAATGGATTTGGTAGATGAAATAGAAGTTATGTACTTACCATAACTTGGTATCTGTGTTGTCCAATTTCATTATGCATCATGGATGGGTCTTTGGATCCATCCTCAGATCCAAGCCGACCATTTCTCAGACATATGATCCGAGCCTCAAACTTCTCCCTCTCCCATGATGCCTTACTCCTCCTCAAACCCTCAGATCAAGTTTGCTGCCCCTTCTCAAGATAGTTATCTCAAAGATAATAGAAATAGAGACAAAAGACCTACTGGAGTGCAAACTAGGAACCAGTGGGTTCCATAAACCTCTAGATCACTCTCAGATGCACAAGGAAGGGAGAAGGAGGGTTGGAAGTGATGCATAATGAAATTGGACAACACAGATACTAAGTTATGGTAAGTACATAACTTCTAATCTGATGTTGTCCATTTTATTATGCAGCACGAATGGGTCACAGTCCCCACCTACACAAACTCTGGGAGGACCTCAAGGAAGGATATGCCTGAAAACCATTGAACCAAAGGATGCTCTGTTTCTGGAAATAATGTCTAATTTGTAGTGAGATACAAATGTATGAGTAGCTTCAGCACAGATTTCATCAACTGGAGTTCTAGCAGAAAAGGCTGAAGAGGATGACATTGATCTGGTTGAGTGGGCTTTAAACAGATGGGGAAGTTGTTTGCCTTGCTGAGAATAGACTGTAGAAATACATTCTGTAATCCATTTTGCTAAAGTAATCTTAGAAGCAGCCTGTCCCAACATGTTAAGAGAAAAGGCAATGAACTACTGCTCTGTCAGCTTAGGCTGTATAACAGAAGGAAGAAAATCATGGCAAAAAGAAGCGTGAGTAAGTTTTGCATCCTCATTGTTCAGTTGGGACTTGCTAGATGACTCTTTTGTCTATAAGTCTTTCTACTTTTAGAAGGGCCTTCTCCCTCTGACTGGGTGGCATATTGGGGGGATGCTCCCCAATTTGGCAAGGAGGAAGGCAAAAGGGAACATAGTATCCTCTGGATATAATGTTTAACACCCATGTGTCGTTTGTTGGGTCTGTCCAGGCTGCTGAGTGCAAGGACAGTCTGCCCCCGACTGCCTCCAGAGTAGGACAGTTGGGCAGCACTTCAGGAGCACTGACAGGGCTTGTCAGAGAAGGGTTCCCTGAAGCCCTGGTTCTGTGGACCCCCTCTGCCTCTGGGGTGGTGCCTACCATTGAATTCCCAACCTCTGCCCCTAGAAGAGGATTTGTCCTGTGAATCAGGGAAGGCCCCTTGGGATTTGTGGAACCACATCTTTTTCCTGCTCTTTTAGTTCCTGGAAAAGGTTCATTGGGGGAAGAAAACTTGATCCCTACAACAAAAAGAGTCTTACCCTCCTGCTCGCTGTGGGTCAGACTCTCCTTATCCGATGGTCTGAACAAATAGGAACCGTCAAAGTGGGCGTTAATGACTGACGCTTTGAAGGAGTCCACAAACGCACATAGTCTCATCCAGGCATGTCATTTGAGGGCTGTGCCTGAACCAGTCACTTGACAGGTTTCCTCCACCATGTGGGAGATTAGCCTCATCGAAGAGTTAGCAATCAAAGCCATAGTGTTCAACTGTGTGGAAACCTTTTTGAAGTTTTCCTCCAACAGAAACAGCACCAGATATATTGAAGGAAAGTAAAGATCCTACTGATCCTAATTCATATCACCCAATAGCAGTACTGAATCATATAGCTATACTGGCCAACAGAACAGCACAATTACTTGCCTGGTTAATACATGTTGATCAGTGCAGCTTTGTTAAAAAGAGCCAAACCTTTGATAATATTCTCTTGATAGATCTGATAGAAAGAACAGCCAAGGAGATATAAGACCCTCTTGTTCTGGTGGGGTTAGATGCAGAAAAAGCATTTGACAGTTTCCTTTGGCCCAACTTATGGGAGGTTTTAACAATATGGGAGTTTTCCAAAACTTAATATAATTACTTCAAAATTTGGAGGAGCTACAGCAAGGATTAAAATAAATGGGAAGGTTTATTCTGAGATTCAGGTTTATAAAGGTACAAGGCAAGGGTGCCCCATCTCATCTCTTATTTTGCCTGTATCTGTAACCACTGGCAAATAAGATAAGACAATCCTCAAAAAAAGGTTGGCCATTGAAAGATACGCAATGTAAACAAGCTGTGTTTGATGATTAAATGATAATTTTTATGACAGACCTTGAAAGTGACGATGCATTTATGAAAGATACTGAGGACAAAACAGTGAATACTGTTCAAGGAATACTGTTGTTACCCGCAGACTAGAATTTCACCGGCAACACTGCATCACACTCAGGCCACAGATGTGGCTAGCTAATGTGCAAGAAAGCAGTTGTGGCATTTCTTGCAGATGCAGAGCAGCTATCTCGTTTTGTATTACATCCTCTCTCCAAAGGTGCAGTGAAAGTAAAACACCTAAAGTATGCCACACAGGTCTGCAGGTTTAAGTATTTTATAAAGCTGTACAATATTAAACCCACAGATCTCTCTGAGAAACTGTAGGTGTGTTATTATCACTGTTCCCTCTCAAGTTCATAACAAAAGAAGTCTGAGCAAACCCAACAGCAGTTGGTGGGGAGAGGGGGGTGGCAAAGAAGCATAGAACTTAAATGACTGGCATTATTGACTTACTCTTATCCTCAGCAATATATCCAAAAATCATAACTATTACGAGGGACAAAGCAAAGCATATGAGGCAAAACCAGGGATGTTCTGCAAAATCAGTGATAGCTGGGAAGTACTGGTGCTACTATAAGCCTGAGTGTGCTACATTAATGTTGCCAGTGACCTTTATGTCCAAGGGCTTACAACAGTATTCCTAATAGGTCCCACCTCTTATCTTACTACCAAATACCCATACTGTGTATTTACCAAAATTCAATTTGGTTTCAGGTATACTGTGGTGCTGAACAGTAAAAATATAACCCTATCCTATTAAACTCAAAATTACAAATGTTTTGCAAAGCAACTCTTTTAAAATACAAAGCAAAATACTTTTCAATATTGCCAGTTTCACCATTCTAGATCCCATCTGACATTTTTAACAATTACTTCCAGTCCCCCGTAAGATGCACTAACCCTTACCGAAACATCTCTGTTCGAGCCATAATATGATATAGATTGGCCCCTGTATTATAAGCCTGTCACCGCAGTAGCCTTTGGAGTAGCAAAGTGACCTATAGGATTTATAAGGTCTCCTTTACTTGAATCTGCCGTAAGTCTAGAAAATGCTAATGCAACCGCCCCGACACAAAATTACCCTTAGTCAATAAATTTTGTTTCTGTTCATTGAAATGTATCTCTGGAAGTGAAACTAGCAATGGTTAATGTTTTTGATAAGTATAAACATCCTTAAAGGGGACACAGTGCAGTCATTATGTAAGCAATGGTATTGTTCTACTTATATATCACAAAGATGTCAGTTTTATTCCTGATATGCAAAACCAGTTAATTAATCTGGGTATACATTTCATCGTTAAAATAATACAAAATACATACATAGTTATTTACACATAAACCAACTAAAATATCATACATGTGTGTTATTAAAAGTCTGTTTTGGTAAATCAATATGCTTTTTAATGAGTTTATGCCATTAACATTTAGAGGAACACAGATTTTCAATAAAGTAAAACAAACAATTAAAAAAAAAAAAGTTCCCTCAGTTCCATCCCAAAATGATATCACACGAGCAACAGCTTTGCAAGAACTATTTTTACATTTCACTTCTAAAGAAAGATCTGTGACTCCAAATTCAACAATGACTGCATTATCTCTTTGCATCAAAATGCAAAACACCTGCAATCACACACTGCAATAAAGGGAAGCATAGTCTACACAGGAGAGGCTTCCAACAAATGGTGTCAAACATCTACATCTTAGTAATCCAGTTAACAGCATAGTTTTACTTCTTCACTGAAGCACAATAACAGCTGCATAAACTGTATTATAACATTTTATGGTGATCACTGCATTCCTCTCAATTATAATAGACTCCCAGGAGAAATACAATTGTAAGCCTGCTGACCTAAAAGTCATGGGCAACATTATTGCAGTACACTCTGGCCAGAACTGCAGATAGCTGATGTGCAGGAAAGCAATTTTGGCCTTTCTTGCAGAAACAGGAAGCAAGGCAGCCATCTTTTTATAATAACACCACTATTTTCACCTGTCACTGATTTTGCTTCATTTGCTTTGAAAATATGTCAGTTTTATTCCTGATATGAGAAACTACTTCAGCAGAAATCCTGACTATTGGGAGGATAAAAGAAGTCAATAGGGCAAGATTAAAAAGAGTTTAATGTAATGTATGCATCTATACCACCAAGATAATGATGGAAAGAAAAAGAAAGATAAAGGATGCTATTAAAGATTAGATTATTGCAAGAAACTTAACAACAGAAGATTAATTGAGGCAAGCAGGAGCGTGCGACTATAAAAATTCCAAAGAACTGCAATTAAGGGGTTAAAGCAAGAAAACGTAGAAAGATGAGTTCTTAGAAATATGGAAGAGATATTAAAGTGCCAGGCAAGATTCTTGTAATTTTAGAACATTTTATCATGTACTTTACAGAAGAAATGGACTTAAGGGGAGAGAGATGCATTACAGCATTCTTGGGGAAACTGTAGTTGCTAACTTTGGATGTGGTTCGGACAGGAGCACTGATAGCTCTTTCTGATTTGAAGAAATTAGATGAATAATAAAAGAACAGCATAGGAGAAAATGACTGGGAATGAATAGTACTTCAGCAGAGATATGGAGGTTGGAGGATGTTTATACTTTAAGCTTCTGTTAAGATTTGTTAAGCAAAGGCTACAGTAATTGGTTACAGTAACGGATAAGGTTTTGAGAGCAAAGACTTTCCCAGGGTCATGGAAAAAAGAGTTATACCAGTGTTATAAAAAGAGCGTTGCTGTCTTTGATATAAAGTATCTGAGTCCCTTTTAGCAAAGAGGTTGGAAAGGGTAATTGCAAAACTTATCGGCAGGGAACACTGTGGGTTTGCGGGAGAATGACAAACATTTGATATTATTAAAATGTTATTAATGGTGCAATATGATCATGAAGAACACACATATACAAACATACATACAAATATTTCAAGCACGGGCATTAAACGCCCTTCTGGCTTGTCAATATTCCAAAACACTTGTCCCATAATACGCATCCAGGCTGTTCTTAAAAATATCTAAACTAGACTTGCTTTAATGTAATTTGATAGTCTGTTCGGGTCTACTTTATGTGCTCGAAACACGAAAAACCCGAATCCAAATAGCGCAACACATAAAGAGCGAACTGCGAATATGTTGAATGTACAAAAGCGCAAAATTTAAAACCTCGAACCATCAAAGTTGGCCAACCCACCACCCGCAACACATTACCTACCCAAACAAAATAAAAAACACATACATACACACACTAACCAAAACCCTACTTCTAACCCTAAATTAAAGCACCAAAACCCTACTGCTAACCCTACACTAAACCCCACATACACAACTATCTATGCATTATCCTTAACCCCTCCCTAACCCTAAGGTCCGTAACTACCGCACACTTACCCTACGGAGCTATATCCAAACAAACTAAATATTCCACACACATACACTTAACAAAACCCTACACTAAACCTTACATACATTACCTACACAAAACCTTACATACACTACCTACCTATACACTTACCTTAACCCCTCCCTAACCCTAAGGTCCGTAACTATCGCACACTTATCTTACAGAGCTATACCACAGATGGGCCAACTATGCAAATTCGATATTTTCAATTTCATAGTTTCATTCGTTTGACGTATTCACGGTTTGCTCTTTACATGTCGCGCTATTTGAATTTGGGTTTTTCAGCTTTCGAGCATGTAAAGTAGACCCGTCTGTTCCATGCATCAGCTACTCTGTCAGAGAATTAATTAGAACACTTCTCATTCCTATAGAATCTTCTACAGAGGTTGTCTGATGATTCTCTAGTACTTTTTAACCCCAAACATGCCCAGAGGTAGTTGTCCCTAAATGCCCTATATACCTGAATAAGATCTCCTCTTAGATATCTGTAAAAGACACTGTACAAGTTCAGATATCTTAGTCTTTCATAATAATTAAAATGTTCACATCCATGGATACCCTGGTATATTTCCATTGTACTCTATCCAGTTTACTCATGCTTGTTTCCTTATAGGGTTTCCATATTATTATTCCATACTCAAGTTTGGGTCTAATGTAACTAGCAAACAATGACTTCATTTTTAATTTCCTAGACTTTATAAATCTTTTTATACAATCTATAGTTCTATAACTATCATTAACCAATTGGTTGATATAATTAGAAAAACCCATAGCTGAATCTACCCATATACCCAGGTCCTTAAATGAGTCTACAGTTTCAATCACTGTGTGCTGTATTAAATATTCATCTTTCGATTTATGCCTACCAAATCTCATATGCTTAGTTTTTGATGTATTCATCAGCATATTATTCTCCTGTGCCCAAATGGTCAATTTAGTCAAGTTATTTTGCAGACATGCCTTATCTGTAACACATGTAATCAGTTTACCCAATTTCAGGTTGTCTGCGGCACATAGACTGTAGAACATCTCAGATGAAAAAGTTAGATGGGAAAGGTACAATCTAAACAAGTAAGGGCATCAGACAGAGCATTGTGGGACTCCCTGACTGTAACCAAGGATTTTGCCTGTCCGGTTGCTGTATGATACTTGCCATGTCATATCTGTAAGCCATGCAGCTATCCATCTTATCAAGACTACATCAATACCTAGTTGCACTAATTTATTGATCAGTGTTTTGTGTATGACCCTGTCCAATGCTCAATTTAAATCTATATAAATTACATCACAGCACAATCTTTCATTCATAACTGTTACTATATTGTTATAGAACATCATGTTACAGGTGGTAATAGATCTGTTTTCAACATATGCATGCTGATATATGGTTTCAGGTCCCGACCTATCCAGTTCTAACAATAACTTATCCAATATTACCTTCTCCATTATTTTCCACAAGATGAATATAGACTTAAGGGTCTGTATGACTCTGGGTTTGTCCTGCTCCCTTTTCCCTCAAAAACAGGTTTAATAAGTGCATGTCTCCAATCTTGAGGAATCTCCCCATATTTATATGGCCTAGCGAATAATAGAAATAATGGTACTGTAAGTTCTTGCTGAAGTGTTCTCAGGTCATTGTTACTAATTCCGTCTCCTCCCTGTGCTTTGTTTGGATCCAGTTTATGCAGTTCTTCAATATAATCTAATTTGATTCCAGTATCTGGGGTTACCTGGATGTCACTAGGACAACTTACCATCACTTTTGTGGAGCCAAACTGTTTTGCATAAGATTTTGTAAATATATCTATAATCTGTTGTGTCTGAGAATAAATTTTAGAATCTGCACACAGTTAATCAAGTTCCACATCTTATATATCTATAAAAAGGTTTCCTATTATGCTCAATATCTTTATATACATTTTCTTCAAATTTTTCTTGATGTTGTCTCACAGTATGCTTAATCTGTTTGTCCAGTTTGTTTATTTCAGTTTTCAAAGTTGTAATTCAGCCTCTCTTCCATTTCTTATATTTTTTTTGTCCCTTATCTTAATCAGATATATTGTTCTTATGGAAATATATCCACCTGATGTTGCATGCCTAGATCCTGATGTCAAACATTTTTTTTTTATTTTTTGCACTCAAACAATTTCTCTTTCAAAACTTTTCACATTTCATCTGCAGTTTTTCCACTTGAAACCTCACTCCAGTTAGTTCTACATAGTTGCTGTTTTGCTTCCATATAATTTGTAATTAACCTTCAGTGCATTGGCTTAGATAACAGTTTTCCAGAATTATCTAGCAACAAATTAACCTTTATAACCTTATGATCACTGCACATAAATGGTGGTAAAACTTGACTTGAAGTTATAGTAATTTTTTGGGGAACACAAATAATGTCTAGTATGTTCCATCCCCTGGTAGTTTTTTTGTTTTACAATCTGAAGCAATTGTTGTTCCTGAATATACTCTGTAAATAATTTTCTTACTTATACTGTAGAATCAATATTATTCAAGTCTGTTTCTGGTAAATTTAAGTCCCCAGCTAATAGTATTCTTCCCTCCTGTGTTTCATGCAAGAAATGTATTAATTCCTCTAGGCCATCTGCACTTGACTTTGGTGGTCTCTAGACTCCAACAATTGTTAATGTTCCAGGGTTGTCTTCATTGTCACAGTTACACAGTCTATAGTATCAGTGTTATAACTGAACATGTAATAATCACAGGTCTCATAGTTATCTTTAATCCCTATCATAACACCTCCACCTGATTTTTTATTAGAATGTCTGTTACAGTAAAAACATTTATACCCTGACAGAACTGGTTTCCAGTCATTGTTCTTTAACCATGTTTCACAAACAATAGCAACATCAATATTGTGGGAACATAGCAAATTTTCCAATAAAAACTTTATTATTAATGCTCCTAGCATTAACAACTATCAGAGAGACATCAAATGTTTCTATGTGTCGGCTGTTAAGTTTTCAACATGTCAAAAATCCTGCCTAGTGTTTGTCAAATATTGCAAAATATCTGCTGCAAAAATTCTCTTCCCTAATCTAGACAAATGCACACCATCCTGTCTGAACATATGCGTGCCCAAAAGAAGGCTTGGATGCTCTACACATTTCCATTTTTTAAAACAGGACATTTTTTCCATGTAGGTGTTTATCCCAAAAATCTTTTCATTCACAGAGACCTGACTATCCTTTCTATAGGTGATTTGTGAAAAATATGTTCTAACACCAGTACAAGCTATACTATCTTAGAGGGCTGTTAGTTCACTATTAACAGTCTGAGAATCCTTGTGAATGACTCATTTGTAGCAGCATGAATAAAAACAGAGCCATACTTCCTTACATTAAGGCGTTCCAAGGCTTGTCTCACATCTTCTGTTTTCACTCCTGGCAAACATAACACTATTCAATGTTCATTATCATCTCTGCAAATATACGTATCAGTTCCTCTAATAACTGAATCTCCAATTAAAAGAATATCTTTGCTGGCCAGCTCTGAAGAATCTTCAGGTTATAATACAGTACTATCTGCTCTATCAATTGTTATGAAATACAGATCTTCATCACTATTAGTCTTATTAATCCTACTGTTTTCATTGTGTAGTAAATTCTCATCCAACTGGTGTAAATCCACAGCTCGAGTCATGTAGTCAACATCTGTCTTTCTCCTCTTTTTTCTTACAGTAATGTTCTTCAATCCTTTCACGTTCAGTTTTGATTTCTTCCTTTCACCTGCCACTTGCCTTTTTTTTCTCCCTTCTCCATTAGAAAGATGATGCCTTTTTCTGTAGACTGAATGTTTTCTGGTAGAAAAATATCTTCATTTCCTGTAACCTGTTCATTACATAAAGCAGTGTCCTTTTTACTACCTTTTCTCTTTCCTTTACAGTCATTAGTCAGTTTCTTTTTCTTCCTTGTTATTTGTTCTGAACTTCTTCCTTTCTTTCTTTTTTTGTTTCCTTCTAAACAAGCTGGATCCTCAGATTGCTGAATACTTGCATCCAGAATTCCACAGTTGTCAGGGGCATCATCTTGTGTCATAGAGGCTGAATGATCTTGGCAGAACATAGATGCATAATTTCCTAAATCTGTTCTGTTTGTTCTATGCCTAACATTATTTAGCTCATCAGTCCAATCATTAATATATGAAACAACAGTTCTCCAAGCCGTACCAATTGCACAAGTGCAGTCATCATCATTAAGTCTAGATTTACTTCTAACAATGGTAAGCAAATCATCCAACTTTTGACACAAGGAACACAGATCATCAGTGTTATCAGCTGTTACCTTTAAATATGCACAGCATTTATTACACTGTACAAGATATTTGTGCATTAGCAAATCATTAATTGCATACTCATTTAGGGAATCCATATTCAGCTTCAAATGAATACAATATTACAAAAGAAAAGATCAAAATCAGTAACCAGATAATTAAAGAGAACTTAAATCAGCTTCTATAACAAAAAAATCACACCAGCAATGTACAATTAAAGTACAGTAAGTTGTTCTGACCATACAAGTTCTACAAGACAGGCAAAAGTTGTAATTCCTTTACGTCGCTCACGATCGCTCGCAGTACCACTTCTTTTTGACAATAAAGATAAATACATCACAAATAAAGATGGGATTGTTCAAATATGCTCAGGATTTTCCTCTCTGCAGTATGTGTAAAACACAGGCTTTGATTATTTTTTTCTTACATATTGAAAAGACATTTGACTAGATGATGTGGCTCATTTGTGCATTCCATACTAAAGCAAATGGGTTTCCAGGTAAATTTATCCAAGTTATATAATGTGTTTAGGGATGCTTGCCTCTTCTTTCCACAGTTTAACAGGAAACATTGGCAGAGTGGATTGGGCTTGGGCAATTCAACATTCAAGGCTATAAGTTGGAACGATAAATGGTTAACATTTTTTTTAGCTGCTAATGATATGTTTGCCAGTCTTTTCAAACTCCTCAACAGCTTTTAAGGAGCTTTTTGAAATGTTCCAACAAACTGGAAATATTTTAGATTATAAAAGAAATCTGGCAAAGACCCAAAACAGCTCTAGCAAATTATATCCCAACAGACTTTGATACCCAGAAATATCTTTTTCATTGAGGGCAAAGAAAACTGAAAAATCTGTGAGTATGAATTAAGCCGATAGTGGAAGACTCAGAGACATATGAGGTGCTAGGTCAGGAAAGTGAGGCGTTTTTGAGGTCTGCAGGACAGGAGTACTACACTTGGATAATAAAGTACAAGCATCACTAATTTTTGTTCTCCCACAAGTGCTAAATATATCCCAACCAGTTCTGGATTTCCCACTGGAGGTTTTTTTTTTTTTTGTACAGGATTAGAAATGAGTGCTGAACTTTTTGTGGGATAATAGAGTTACAAGGGTGAACTAAGACAGATTACTCCATCCGGATGAGGTAGGGGACAGGGGCTCCAGGCCTGATGGCCTTTTAGCAAACAGAAGATCTCAAAGTATATTCATTATTGGTATCAAATGGTAATAAATCAGCTTGGTAGAAAATGATACTATTGAAGCAAGAGTTGTATTAATAAGTTGGATATTTTTAATTTTGGTAAATGGTTTGTGAAGACCACCTAAATGTTGGTGGTAGATTTTATATTGATTTAGCAGTTACTTATCTTAGAACTCTCTCTCTCTTTATATATACATATACAGGTATATATACATATAATGTGTATATATATATATATATATATATATATATATATATATGAGTATATATACGTATATATAGGTGTATATATATATATATATATATATATATATATATATATATAGATATATATATATATATATCACACACACACACACACACACACACACACACACACACACACACACACACACACACACACGTGTGTGTATATCAATTGCTTACTAGAACTGAATTTGATACCTGTAGGAGCTAAACTGGAGGATGCGTGGAATCAAATTTCATTCTGACAATGAAATGGTAAAAACATAATACTGAAATATTGACATCAACTCTTTGATAATCATCACATATTATCTTGGGAAGCAGCTTTGGACAAATTTGAACAATCACCACAGAATGAGTATAACTACAGATTATTGTTCTTTGTTTGTTTGTTTTTTTTTAAGTTACTAGACTTTATTTGCAGTGGGAGATATGGAAGGAAGTTTTTTATCTTAAAATATGCAGTCAAGTCCAGGAGGTTTCATACGTTTGTCTGATTATGTTTACACCATTTTTTTTTTACCCAGTCAATCTCAAAAATGATTTCCTAGAGTAAATGAGGTTTGTTGATGGTGTGAAGGAAACAAGAGAGGGACTTTAAACATTTTAGAACTGTCTTCAGCTGATAAATTTTAATCAGGGGTTACAAAAGAGTGCAAATCGTTTTTTTTCAATTACAACATTGGTGAACTCTGCACTGTACTCTTTGAGGACATGCCTATACAACAACATGCCTAGATACAATAGACAATTAACCTTGGACACAATAGCTGTATAAAGGTAATTAAAAGGCAATGGAAGTCAATAGATATCACAGCAATACAAGAATTAAAACATTAGTGTTACCTAGCATATGTAGGGGGAAGGGACATATTTTACTTCAGTATGGTTGAACTAAAGACCAAGGTGGTTAGCAATTTGCAATATGGATTGCAACTGGTTTAAGTTTTAATTGTATCTTAAACTTTACTATTAGTGAAGACAATGTAAATCTGATGCAACAAGAAATAAGACCAAAACATTCAACATCCACAAGTTTAATAAAACCCAAATCTTTTGAGTAACAATAAAAACACATCAATTACATAATGATATCATAAGAGCAATTTAATACCACTTAAGGCAAAAAAAGATTTAAAGACATTCCCATCTAGATTTTAAAACGGGCTTAATACTATTAGTAGAATTTAAACCTGGTGGTACATCAGACCTAAAATAATTGATACACTTATACTCAGCAATTTCAGTGGCATTAATAATACTACCTCCCCTTTCATTCACAAAGACATTTTGTAGTATGGTCAGGGGGTGAAAGCACTTCGTCCAGTTAAGAAGCATAATCTGGGATACTGTTTGAAATATAACAACTATACTAGTATGGTTAAGAATATAGTGGGTAAAATGTGGTCCATTTTATGTTCAAACTCTGAAGTGGCTAATGTAATGGGCTCTAAACCTAACTTTATTTATGAAAAAGAGCAAAATTTGAAACAGGTGCTCTGTTATAAAGATATTAAGAGAACTGATAAATCTAAAGCTAAATTTAGTAGATATGGAACTATACCATGCTACAATTGTACTTTTTGTAATACTATTAATGTGGATACAACCTTTCTACATCCGATTACTAAGAAAGTTTTTAACATCAAAGCTTCAGGAACATGTTATACTTCCAATTTAGTTTATATTGCCAACTGCACAGAATGTGCTAGTTTTTATATTGGCAAAACTAATATGAAGCAAAAGATAGGAGCCCATTTATCTGAAACACGTAGGTGCGTTGATACAAATGCACTTTATAAGCATATTTCAGAAAAAGGGAATATGCATAAGTTTAAATTTAGAATACTACAAAATGCCTTTGTGAATGAAAGGGGAGGTAGTATTATTAATGCCATTGAAATTGCTGAGTATAAGTGGATCAATTATTTTAGGTCTGTTGAACCACCAGGTTTAAATTCTGCCAATAGTATTAAGCCCATTTTAAAATCTAGACGGGAATGTCTTTAAATCTTTTTTTGCCTTAAGTGGTTTTAAATTGCTCTTATGATGTCATTATGTAATTGATGTGTTTTTATTGGCTGGTTTCTTATATAAAAGCTTTTCAGCTTTATTGAAATTTTATGCATTGAAAAAGAGTTTGTTACTCGAAAGCTTTGCGTTTTATTAAACTTGTGGATGTGAACGTTTTGGTCTTATTTCTTGTTGGATTATTCGTTTGGACTGTAAGGTTCTTCAGCTGAGGAAGGAGTGTTGTTCTTTGGTAAATCTGATGCACTGATCAGAGTTGAAGACCAAAAATGGTCCTTAGCTCCTTTTTTACAGTTGCAAGCATACAAACAATTAAACATACTCATTAAAGCAGTCATAAAATCTGCTGTGGCTGCTTAAATGAATGCCATTACTGGACACATGCCCAAATGACTACTCTTTTGAGGTGCCAGTCACACCACCTAAAAGCTTGCACCTGAGGCAGTGTCCCTCTTCACACCCTAGATACATCACTGCATTATATGGTCTCTATAAGTAAGCACTGAGAATTGTTAAAACATGCTGTTGAGTTTGTTGATTGTTTTAACAATTCTGTATTTTTGTTAAAGTAAGTATTTGATACTCTGTGTAGATATATTCTCTTTATTTGTACTTTATTAGACGTTTATATAGACTACTGGGACATCATCAACAGTTTATCTACATCCTTGGTATATCATCAAAGATACAAAAGTTTCCCTTTATCTGGCATATTTACGCTGCCTATCAAAAACTAAGTGAAGAGTTTATACATTGCACATGTAAAACATGAGACTCATACAAAACTGTAAAACACCCTAGCCCATCCTAAACAACCCCCACAATCAAATCTACACAAACTTGAAAAAAATAAAATGCAGTTAAGTAAAACATGAACCATATTTCTTATTTACTTAAATGAGAAAAAAATAGGAACTTCACACACTACAATATAAAATACACATAGGCAAGCCACCCCAATAGCAGTACTAGTCACTTAGTCAACAACTTGATGAAATATGTTGCTATCTGAATTAAAAATGTTAAAATTATTAAAAAAACAAAATAAAACACCATCACCAACTAGCCAAATGGAAAACCAGCAAAACGGACATGATTCTATCTAAATTAATTAAAAATAAACAAACTAAAAATAATTACATTACAAAACTATCAAGGTCTAAGATAACCCTTTACCTGGGCTGAACCTGAAATTGGTCAATATTGATCAGTGTGATACGTCAGTAAACAAATTATATATAAATACATAAATAAGCCCTAACTATACTAAAGTACATTGAAAAATGAGTTAACCAGTAAAAGAAACAAAATCAGCCAAATATAACAGAAATGGACAGATTCCGTATGTTTGAAGACGTTACATATCTACAAATAAAACTTTTTCTAAATATTCAGTGCTGACAAACATAACTCAAAAAACATTAAAACTATTTTTTTTTTTTTTGCCAGGAAAAACCTCCCACATCCATGATATAGGGTCATACCTCCACACCCTCTAATTTATTATATATCAACTTCATGGTTACATTGCAGTGGAGAAAAATGTAAAAAACAAACAAATAAAAAAAAAAAAACAGACCAAAACTGCACTAGTGGATATGATAAAAATCTGCACAGACAAACATGCATCAACTAAATGCCGTCCACTGACACTTCGTTCCTAAAAACCTCGGCGAAATACCTACAGCTATGTTTGGAAGAAAATTAGGCAATTAAAGTCACCAGTTTATCATTGAAAGGGACACATTTGCCAAGGTATGGCACAGTCAAGAGATATTGCCAGGTAAAGGATTATGTGCAGAGTCACTGGCACATCAGGCTAGCATCTATTTAAATAGAAATTTAGGAGGGGTGAGGCAACTGCCATAAGCATTAACAATGGATGGGGGCATATTTATTTTAAATTAAATGCATGTGCAGCTGAATTATGCTCCTTTCCACTAGTAACAACCAAACTTGATTTTAGATTAATTTTCGTCTGTTACCTGTGTTTATCACCTTATATAAGCCATCCATGGAATTGAAAAACAGTGTCTATCAAGCACATCTCAGCTCACCTCTAGTCTTTTCATGCTTCAGACTAATACTCTGCCATTTTGTCTGTGATATACTACTACTACATCATTCTGGGGGGGGGGGGTCTACATAAAGCCAAATATCAGAGAAAAACAAATATGTTCTTACACTATCAGTTGATCAATACCAGGGACCTTCTTAATGGGTGCTGTGGCTGGATTAATCCTTTCTACCAGTGGCACTTGGGCAACTTTCTTTGGAAAGCTATGCTCAGGAGTATATGTGTCTGTTAATGCATGTTGTGACATCAACAGCCAGGTACATAAGCACACATAAGCCTAGAATCTACCAGTTCACCCCTATTCACTAGTAGGCATCTTCCTACAAATCAAACAATAGCAAAGAAGATTTAACACCTACACTGTTTACAGTTAAAATGCAAGTACTTACTTGTCTTACTTATGGGAACTCCAAAAGCTGTGGTTGGGTACAGGAACAGGCTACCAAAAAAGCATCCCTGATAATCATCAATATGGGAGGCATGACCAAGAACTCCTCTACCTTACGCCCCCACACACACAATAATTTCTGACTGGGAAAAATAGAATTATGATGCTGATCCTTATGATCTTCAAAGCTGACCCAAAGAAGAGGCACTGGTGGGAGATGAAAGGAATCAAGCACTTACTGTCCTCGTCCTTTCAGAAACAATGGCCTCTGGGCCTTCAAACTTTGAAAGAAAGTTGGGAAAGAGAAAATACAATGATCTCCTCTGTCTCTGGGCTTGTACATGGGCTTCTTAATCTATCCATCCAGCCATCAATCACTCCTTTTTCCCATTTTTGCACATTAGGTTGGGGTGTCACTTTATAAGTGACAGTCAACTAGAGTCAAGGTTCAGATATGTGTTGCATATAAGTAGATTATGATACAGTTCAACACAGTACGTGGATATTGTACATGTTAGATATCCCCTTATGGAACTGATGAAACAGGAATAGTCATCTCTTTTTGTACGCACACATGTTACTTATAAGCACTGGTTGTGACAGACAGGTGAAAGGGAAGCAGGCTGTGTCCTGAATAAATATTAACTATAAGTAAAGTATGTACAGTACGCAGGATCACAGCAGATATTATATACTATACAGTACTGTACCAAATATTGGATTAATGCACTTTTGGAATAGCAGTTACTTTTTCAGTGTAAGGATTGTCGCAGTCACTACCATATTTATGGACCCCTCATGTCAAAGATCAAGGGTTTACTTGAAATTACAGAGGCACTGACTCAGTCCAAGGGTACTCCTTAAAACCTACCGCGAGTATTGTGGCACAGAAGGAAGAGAAGCTGAGATGGAGGCATCTGGCTTATTGGTAAATACATATCCAACAACCCCCATTATACGGAGGACACCTATTAATGTGCATAAAAAGCTACATGTATGTTCAAGACAGGTCAAGCAAGGACTTTCCAAGATGGCTGCACACTGATCAACAGCTTAAGTTCAGTTCTCCTATTGTGAAAAAAGTGAAAGACAAGGGCCAGGAAATCTGTCACTTTTAATAAATTCAGATACTGGCTAGTAAGTACACTGTCTTGATGCCAGCAAAGTAGAAACTAAGAAAGCCTGAAAGAAAACCAGCTAAAAAGGTGAAGAGAAAACAATGACTGGGAATAATCTTGCAGCTCTCCAGCAAAAACAATTCAAGCTGCAGGTTTGGATAAGACATGCCTTCCAGCAATCTATAGGAAAATAAGTCACATTTGCTCAGAGGTGATTGATATAAATGAAACAGTGAAGGATTATATTAACTAGATAACAAAAGGCTGGAAAAATGGAATTGCTTTAAACATATATTTAGATGATCTGATAAAACTACAAAAATCAGAAGTTGAAATGAAGGAAATGCTGGCTCAGTATGAAACTGTTCAAGAAGAGATGTTTCAAAAAATGGCAGAATTAGAGGAAATAGCACAGAGGGAAAATAAGAGATTTTCTCCAGGACCAGAGAAACTAGAAGGAACAAACTGTATTAATTTCATGAAGGCACATATAAGCAACTGGACTAGTATAGTAGTGTGTATGCTCCGAATCTGGCCATGAGAAAACTGCCAAGACCTGTATTAGTAAAGATGCAAACCTACCAGCAAAAAGAGTTGATCCTAATAAAACTGTGGCAAAAAAGGCAAAGTATTCAAAGAGTGTGGAAAATGAAAATTCACTGTATACCAGGCAGAACAGAAACAAATTTATTCCAGCAATCAGTGGATGTTGGTTGAAGGGTAGGTGATAGATTCAAGTTGCTGTATCCACCTGTTTTCAGAATATTTTTTTTTCTGGAGGATCAACGTAATTTTGATGCAGAACAGGCTAATGAGGAAATACAAAAGTTTTTCCAACAAAAAGTGAGCCATTAAGCAGAAAGAGACTTGGTTTCTCATTCTTCTGATGATAAAGCAAACATAAAGACTGCCAGTGAAACCTTTACTGTTGTTCCAAAGGAAAGTACTTGAGAGACAGAGAAAAGGACAGGAGTTGACTAAAAGAACTGGGAATACCTTGGAAATGAACAGGAGTCTGGAGATGGAAAGTGGAGATGAACAGGAAGAAGACAGAAAACTGGAAATCAGTGAATGTCTGTGAGACTGCAAAGCATCAATCACACGTGAAATATGGCTGTATAAGAAATAGTGGACTTTTCTTGACTTTGTTACATTAAAAGGCAGTTGCCTAACTTCATGAAATGATGTTTAGAAAGACACTTAATAGTAGGGAAAGAGAAAAGTAAAAGATAACTGCAAGTAAAACTAATTTTGTTCTGAAGTATTTCTATGAAACTTTTCATTATACAAATTGCATGTTTTATAGTAAAGCATGTCAGTTGTTCTTGTACATGATAAAGATATTAAAATAAACAGATGCCTTTTTTCTTTCTTTCATCTTTTTAGTAGTACGAAACATAGGAATTACAATGCAAAAAGAGAAAAAAAGCTAGACAAAAGCATGTTTAAGTTAATTGGTTGTAATCTTGGGTTGCTGAGATGGGGATGGAGTGCAAAAGTACATAGATCATAATCCTTGCACAGCTGACATGTCTTCTTTTACTTTTGTGAAGGTAAATGTCTAGATTAAAACCCTTAGCTTTATCTAATAACAAGTTTTAAGAGCAAACAAGTAAATAAGAGAAGACTGAATATAATGAAAAAATTTCCTTTGGCATTAAAAGCCTGCAGTTGAGGACTACAATTTTTTCTTGTTTCCATGGAGATAAGATGACTATAGGGCAATAAAAAAGTCCAATCACTGTTTCTTCAAGGCTAAAAGTTAATGTTTTCTAAAAACATGCAAGTTGTTTTTTCACATCCAGGAGAGGAATAAAGTTAAAAACAGAACATACACCAGTTAGTGTAAGTAGAAACACAGGCATCAACATGCGTCTTAGCATGGATAACCTCAACTTTATGTTAGCTAAGGCCTGTGTTTGTAGCTGTCTAATTCAAAAATTGCTCTTATTAGGAGGGTAAAACTTCATTATTTGAAGATATACATAATTTTATGCATGTTTGTATTAACCAAGAAGAACTCCACAGGGAATAAATGGAGCCAGCAAGCAAAAAAAGTGCCAGGAAAATCAAACAGGCTGACTCCAAACACTGGCAAGCAGAGCAGCAGCAAATATTGTACAATTCCAAATAGGCAGCAAAGGAACAAGTAATCCAAATTCCAAACACAGAGAGCTGGACACTGTATGGAAAATCAACTTTTAATATAAAAAAATAAATAAAAACAGATGAGCACTTTTGCATATAACTTCTTCAGATCTTTAGTAAAACACACAACACACACTGATGTTTAAATAGTATTACAAAAGCAGACCTAAATCAAACTAACCAATAAAAGCACTGCAATGTGAGTGAACGGAGTGCATTCTATCTAAGAACAGCCAACGCAGTTAAAGGGCAATATGCACAAAAAACATCTAAATATGTGAAGTAAAAAGTAAACTATAAAACAGTTATGCTTTCTGCAATCTATGAGACTTTAAAATAGGTTTAATAGAAGCATGTTCTTTCAGGCCAGGTTCATAATCTGACCTAAAATTAAGAATCCATTTCAGCTCTGCTTTCTCTGTTTTATTAGTAACACCACCTAGTCGCTCTCTGAGAACAATAGAGTCAATAGCCATAAACATAAACTTGTGGACACCACCTGCTTGTATGATATGCTTAGCTAATGCACTGGTCTCATTAGACCTCTTAATGAAGTATAGGTGGTCTCTGATGCTGTCACAAAGACATCTATTCATCTTCCCTCTATAGAACACAGCACATGTAGTGCAGTGAGCCAGGTAAACAATGTTATAGGTGTTGCAGTTTGCTGTAACTTTAAATTTGAACAGTTGTCCTGAGCCGGGATGGTATAAGCTATTACAGCCATCAATAAAAGGGCAAAAATTACATCTCTCACAGGGATATGTACCAAAGGATAAATGTTCTTTATTAAAACTACAGGAACTACTCAGGTAACACAACATCTGTTTGAGAGATAAGGAATTTGTATAAAATGAGGCCTCTCATGCACCAACCATGCCACATCAGGGTCAGTCGTAATAATATTCCAATTCCTATGAAAAGTGTTCACAATGTCTTTGTTATCATAGGTGAATGTCAAACCTATATGAACAGGGTCTGAATCAGTGCACAAAACTCCCTCCTTTTTTTCTCAGGGGTGGCCCATAGTAAGGTTCCCATGTGTGGCTCTAAGCATCATTCCTTCCTTAGAGCCCTTTTCTATGTGTTTCTTAGTATACCCACTTCTTCCAAGGTCTCATTTAAACCCCATAACATCTTAAATGAGCTCTGTCTCTATATTATTCATGCATTAAATTTTCATTGTCTGTCCTTTAAAAATATTCTTAAAAACATGGTGAGGATGCATGCTAGATCGATGAACAAAATGTGGTTTATAACACTCTTTCCTATAAAGTCTAGTAAAAAGCTGTCAGTACCATTTCTAGTAAGCCTTACGTCCAAGAAATCCATTATATCTGATGAATATTTTACTGTGAACTCAAAAAATGTGTTGTAGTATGTAAGAAATCTACAAACTCATTCAATTTAGCAGATGACCCCGACCATAAAATAAAGAGGTCATCCACAAACCATTTGTAGAAGAGAACATACTCCTTAAACCTAGTCGAGTCAAAGAGGACACTCCTCTCCCACTGGGCCAACACCATGTTGGTGTAGCTACTGGCACAAGAAGTGCCCAAAACCACGTCAACAAGCTGGAGATAATAACTGGAGTCAAACATGAACATGTTATTCTCCAGTACAATGTCTAAAAATAAACATAAAATATCTATCAGATTACCATGATTGCAGCTTCTCTCTCTCAAAAATGTGTCAACCATAGAAATCCCCTCAAGGTTTGGGATAACAGTAAAAAGGGAAACAACGTCTAAGGTGACCAATAGACAAAAATTAGGTAAAACGTGACCCTGCATGAACTGGTAAATATGTTCAAATTATTTAGTATTCCTCAAAACAACAGGGAAGTCATCCAATACCAGTCTTAATTTACTTTCAATAAATAAAGAAAAGGGTTCAGTAAGCCAACTGGACCCACTGACAATGGGTCTAAGGGGGGGGGGGTCTAACAGAATCCTTATGTAGCTTAGGAAGACCCTGTATAAATGGTATAAGGGGTGTTTCAACATAAAAAAAAAAAAAAAAGGATATAACTCATAAGTAATGATCTGAGTGATATGTTTGTGGTTTTGTTTTCTCAAGTCATTGTTTGCTTTTCTTACTGCCTTTTGACTTTTAATAAAAGGAGATTTCTGGATTTGGAGTGGTCTTTGAAGAGCCTAACAACTGGGATTATGTTTCTATTAAACTTACTTTAAATTCTCGTAGATTGCAGAAAGCATAACAGTTTTTATACTTCCTTTTTAGTTTATTTTTTTATTTCACACATTTAGATTTTTTTTGTGTATATTTCCCTTTAAGTGCTTAGGCTCTTCTTACATAGAATGCACTCCATTTACTCACACTGTAGTACTTTTATTGGTTAGTTTGATTTAGGTCTGGTTTTGTCATACTATTTAAACATCAAAGTGTGTTGTGTGTTTAACTAAAGATCCAAAGAAGATATATGCAAAAGCACTCATCTGTTTTTATTTGTCTTAAAAGTTCGTTTTCCATACAGTTTCCAGCTCTCTGTGTTTGGATTTTGGATTATTTTTTCCTTTGCTGCCTATTTGGAACTGTGCAATTTTTGCTGCTGCTCTGCTTGCCTGTGTTTGGAGTCAGCCTGCTTGATTTTTCCATGTTTGTATTAAGTTAACATATTATGGGTTTGTTCTAGGGGTGTGTTTATTTGTTTTTTGTGGGTTTTCATTAAAATAAAAAGTCTTACAAAATGCAACATAGGTTCCAATGCTGATAAGAAAATCTGTATAAAGGATCAACCACCCTAGTGGGTGCATGTATCATAAAAGCCAGAAATAGACATTTAAAAAGCTGTCAAATATAATTGGGGGGAATGATGACTTCTTACCATAGTGGTGACACTTTTCATATTATCTTGGAATGTGAATGGTCTCACAGGTATAGACAAATATGAAAGAATATTTAATTATATTAAGAAATGCAAATAGCAATGCTTCAGGAAACACATTTGGAAAGAAACTGAGCATGTGAATCGGATAAAGATTTCAGGACAAATATTCGGCAGAATATCATGGACAAAGGGAAAGAGGAGTACTTATATTAATTGCTAGTGGAGTTTATCTGAAGAAATTAATGAAAATATTTTGTATGAAAGATATAAATTCAGTAGTAGAAACTCTATAAGATTTTACATATTATTCCCTAAGGTACAATAACTGGGCTAGACTAGAAAGAAATTCCAATTCACAGGAACATGTGCACTTAATTGAGAACTTTGAAACATATCTAGTAACTATTTCAGCTCATGCACCAATAATTCCTAGGAAAAAAATGTAGGGTAGTAAAGTAAAGATGAGACATTGGTACTTCCACATTTACCTGTTAAAAACAGAGGAACTTAAGAAATGGGCAGTATAAATTATTTGGGAGCTATTAAGGAAGATAGAAAATACTCCAGAAGTTACAGCTAGTGGTTGTTCTGGCTTGTCTTTTCGGCTTTTCCCGGTTAGGGCTCACCACAGTGGAACTCCAGTCCACTAATGATTGGCAGCAGATCTTTTTATGGTGCCGAGTTGCCAGCCCGATGCCCAACCTTCAGCAAAGGCACACCCATTCACACATGTCTTTTGGAGGCCACTCGACTGCAGGGAAGACATGCAGACTCCACACAGAAGGCACTCCAGCCGTGAATCGAACAGGAGAACCTCTTGCTGTGAGGCAACAATGCTTCCGCTGTACCACTGAGTAAGATAAAATGAAAGTAGAGTTTAAAATATGGTAGAAACAAAAGAAAAAGAAATATGGTTAAGAAGTAAAAAAAATATTTAGAGGGAATGACAAAGGTTAAAGTATTACAGAATAAGGGGAATTTCATAGAACAAGAACAGGATCAATTGCAGAGTGATAAATTAAAAATAAGAGAGTACCTGGATAATATGCCTGAGTTTTAAAAGATTGCTGTTTAGTAACTGTTTTTTGATGATAACTCCTGAGGGTAAAAAACTTTTGGCACAACGACTAAGGCAGCAGAAAGTAGAAAGGGTTGTTGTCAAACTTATGGAGCCAATAACAAGCAAAATAACCATAGATCCTGTACAAGTATTAGAGATATTCCGGAAATGTTATGAAAAGCAGGGAAATTGAGAAAAAACACAAATGGAAGTATTTATGGAAGACTTAAATATGTCAAGGTTAGAGGTAAAGAAGGCTCAACAACTAATAGTTAAGCAAGAAGAGAGGAGATAAAAATGATGCTATATAACTAATCTGCAGGAAAATCTCCGGGAGTAGATGGTATTCCAGTGGAAGTTTGGAAATTAGGAGGATCTGGAAGGTTTTCTTAAAAGCTGGGGAAGCATTGACATCCTGGAAAAAACTGTGGTGGCTGCAATACTTAAAGAAGGTAAAAATCCATCAGCTCCAGGTTAACATAGGCCCATTTAAGTTTTAAACCATATTTATAAAATGTTTACATTTATAATAACTAAAATAATGGCAAAGGTGTTGCAAAAATTGATAGATGTGGATCAGTGTGGTTTTGTGGAGGGGAAGCAAACATTTGACAACATTAATAGAACAATGATGATACAGAGGGAAGCATAACATAAGTGAATACTGCTGTTTTAGTGGGACATGATGCAAATAAAGCAATTACCACACTGTGAAACAGAAAACAAAAGCTGATGAAATCAATCTCACACCACAATGTCCCAGACTCAACATCTCAAACAGTGTCAGAGGCTATTGTCGTTCTATCACATCTACGGCATCCATGTTAGACTCTGTATTGCTGTTTAAAGGTATATGACACAGTGTGCAGAGGAGACTAACAGTTGTCCTCAGCCAGCCAGGACTCTAGGACAGAGTATTGCAAAAACAAGATGACAACAGCAGCCAAATATACCAAATAAATGGTCTGTTCCTATATACCTCCAGCCTGAAATATTCCTATCATGACAGAAGCACTTCCTATATAAATTTCAGAAGATCCTAGCATTGGGTTTACCCTATCCACAGTAAACAAAGTACAGTTGTGTAAGTAAACTTACCATAACAGAAGATGTTTGAATGATCACTCCTGCAGTAGTCTTAGCTATATGGGTTCAATCCTGCACAGGCTTCAACAGTTGGCCAGCTTCCAAAACTTCAAGGACAACTACCAAATTGTTATTTAGCTCGAGCTGAGCTAAATAAAAAAGGTGGTTTGAGTGCCAAGCCTTTCAGAGCTTTCATGCAGAGAGAGGGAGGCTAAAACCCTGAAAAGGTCAATCCTAGGCAACGAAAAAATATATATCCTAACCCCATCAACAAAAGCATACAACAATAAAAGGAATGGAAGGTGGAAGTTCCTACTCCAGTTGTGATCATTCAAACATCAATTGTTATGGTAAGTTTACTTACACATCTACACTATGTTCATAATTATGATCACTGGTGCAGTAGCCTTAGCTATATGGGTAGACTACCATGGCTTAGACTAACTGGGAGGAGGATGAAGGATGAGGGTCCAGGAGCCCCTGGAAAAAATCCTAGACCTGGAGAAGGAGTCTAGTTTACAGTGTTTTGTAAAGGTATGCACAGAGGATTAAGTTACTGCTTCTTGAATACTTCTAGAATCCAACTCTTTCCAAAAAGCCACAGATCAAGTCAAGGCCCAAGTGGAATGAGCCTTGACCCTGGCTGGATTTGCCTTGCTGTGCTGAGTAAAACAGAAGGCAACAGCATGAGGTAACCATTTGGAAATGGTCTCCTTTGAGACAGGTTGTTCTTTTTTCTTACCTTCACAAGAAATGAACAACTGATAAGAGTTCCTAAAAAAATTTGCTCTGTCAAGATAGGGGTTCACTTTATAATCCCGAAATCCTGAAATATCGAATTTCAGAATTTCGAGATCATAAAGCCGAAACCTTAAAATCCTGAATCCCAAGAAGTGCAAATTTTAAAATTGCGAATCCCACACTAACCATACACCATATACATACACATACACACACTTTCCCCCCCCGCACATAAACCTACACTACATACAAGCAGGGGGGCAAGCCCCCTGCACCCCCCTATGTAGGTCGCACTACACAAACACATGAAAACACCACCACATACCTACATTCCCCTCGCACACACACACATCACAGTCACAACACACACTGACACACACTAAAGCCCCTAGCCAAAACCCTTAAACATAAATACTTACCTGAACTTCCACCTATCCATTCACACACAGCAACACCAGAAGCACTACTTCAACATCTCCGAACTTCGGGATTTTGAAATTCGCATTTCTGCGGTTTTGGTGTTTTGAGCTTTCGGCTTTATAATTTCGGGATTCTGAAATTCGATATTTCAGAATTTTGGGATTATAAAGTGTTCCCCAAGATAGAACCCGAGTTGTCTGTGAACACCCAAGGCATGAAGTATCCTTTCACCTTTATTTTTTGGTTTGGAAAAAAGACTGGAAGATACAGAGCTCATATCAAAGTATACTTTGATACCACGTCAGACTTAAATGAATGATTAGTTCTCAAGGAAACCATATCTTTGTGGAAAATTTGATAAGGTTGATCCACCCTAAGACCTTGCAACTCAAGATATTCTTCTAGCAGAGGATAGACCAATCAGTAACACTGTTTTCACATGTAAAGAACCTCTAGCTGGTTCCAAAATAAAATTAAGATCCCGAGGAGGAAAAGCCACCTGTTTTCTAGAACGCTAGCTATGAAACACCCCTTTCAAATACATGTTCAAATGAGAGTGCATTGAAAGAGAAGAATCCATGGGCAGACATGGTGAAATGGGCAACAAATGAACACTGAGCTGGCAAGACTCACACATGTAATTAAGAATTAGAAAAACAGTAATCCTGAAAGGGTGCTAGTTCATGTCTTGGAACTAACTAGAAAACATTTTCCATTTACTAATATATGATTTTTTGAGTAGCAGATTTTCTTGCCACTTTTAATACCTGCTCCATGTCTTCAGAAAATAGGTGCCTAAAATGTATTAAGATTCTACCATCCAGGCAGTCAGCTGCAGTTGTTTGGAGTCTAACACCTCTTTTCCTGTATAAATATGTCACTGCATGCAATATATATCCCACACATCATCTCAACAAACTAGGGAAAAAAAAGTTTCTAACAAAAAAAAAAATGGTTTTAAGATACTTTGCTATCAGGAGAGAATGAAAGCCCTGTCCCTGTCCTGAGGGGTGACTTGTGCCTTGTTTACTCTGCTGTGAGAGATCTGGTGGTCATTGGCCTCCTGTGTCTCATTAAGACAAACACTGCTAGCTAGTCTTGATAACTGGATGGGTAAACACAAATTTACACCAGGGTTATCAAGTACGGCCCTGCTCAATCACTGAGGTGAGCACTATTAAGTGCTTGAAATGGTAGCAAGAGGTTTTTAAGCTGGTCTGCTTAAAGGTGTATATGGCTAAGTATCTTATGGTCCCCATGATCTCTTGTCTAATATGTTCCTTACACTAGAACCAGACACCTGCATTTTCATCAGCAGATAAAGAGAATGGGATGGAGAGATTCCTCACCCAGTGCCTCTCCCTTCTCTGGAATAAACTTTCTCTGCAGGTCAAGCAATGTAATTCTATATTTTTCTTTAGATCAAACCTTGACTAACTAAACTCTCCTTCCTTGAGAAAAGAGGTAAAGCCTAGGGCTATTTATTGGCAAGGAATGCATGGTCATTAGATACAAATAGCCTTAAAAGTCCTATAAACCTACGTATAAAAAAGGCACACAAATATTAATCTTTCAATAGTTCATTAAGTGAAGCTTGGTCTCAAGATCATGCAAGAAATATGCATGTTGCCATGGGTATGGGCTAACACTATCTACCCAAGAGAAGACTTCACTTTAAATACACTACTCAGCAGAGATTTTGGTATAGCTCTAGAAGAATTATCTTTCAGTGGTTTTATAAGAATCATAGACACCATCAGTTCTTGAATTTTTAGGAATTCTCTTGCCAAGGCAATGTTCCTTCTGGACAATTCCTGAAACACTGGCAAGACAGGATCTTGTCTTTGGGAAGAAAGGCCATTCTTTTGTTGGTATTGATTAAGCAACCCATGAAGAGAAGTCTTGACAAGAGTGTCAAGCATGAATTCCAAAGGTTCAGATTGACCCCTAGCTGGGACAGTAAGGTCGAGACCTTCTCTAAAAATTCCAAACACCTAGATAAAGACTCTGCACAGATCATCAAGTTGTCCAAGTAAGGAAAGATGTGAATCCCAAGGGTCCGATAGTTAGATACTACTGGAGCAAGGCATTTGGAAAACATTCAAGGTGCAGTGGATAGCCCAAAGAACACAAAAAATCTCAGATATCGCTTGAAAGTGATGAGAAAGGGAATACAAAAATGCACATCCTTCAAGTACAGGGTCACCATGGGAAGCACTGTCTGCAGAGTCAGCATCTTGAACTTGAGGATCTTGGCAAAAGTATTTAGAAAGGATAAGTCCAATCAAATCAATTAACAAATCAACTAAAATCACTATTAGCATCACAACCAATTAATGTTTCAACTTACATGAAAATAAGGCAGGCTTAAGTGGAATGCTGTCATTTAAACCAAAACTTCTATCAGCCTGCAGGGTGATGACCACTTCATTTCATTATTCTCTGTTTTATTAACAACCATCCACCCAAAAACGTGTGGTCAGCATTTGATGCAATGTGTTTACTCACTGCATTTGTTCTAACCTGCCTTCTAATTCTTTCTTTAAGACTACCATTAGTCTTTCCAATATAAAAACATGGACAGTCTCAGCAAGTAGCAAAGTATACCAGATCTTTACTTTTACAATCAGAATAGAACTTAAACTTGTACTTAATATTAGTAGTTGGATGTACAAAATATGGAGTATCTAAAATATAATCACAAGCCTTGTAACTACGACAGGGATGAGTACCTAACCTAGAGGATAAAAGATGTACTATGCATAAAGAATTATGCTTAAAAACAAAGTCTCTGCTTAAGATTCCTTGCATTCTTAAAATATATAATGGGTTGCATCCCTATGATCTTTTTCAGCCCATCATCCATCAATAAAATGTGGCAATTGCTTTTTATAACCATGCAAATATCACTCACATTATTACAATAAGTTAAGACCTACTCTAGGTTGTCTAAGTCCTAAATTCTGGCTAATGCTAGTTTTCCCCTTCCTTTCAGAGAAATACAGCTTTCCCTGTGTTTCTCTTAGAGCCCTTACCTCTGTTAAAACATCATTAACTTCTTTATAACCATAACCTCTTTTGTAAAATTCAATGCTGAAGCCAGCAAAATTACTTTACAAGTTATTTTCATCTGTACATAGTCTTGATGCCCGCAAAAATTGTCTTTAAGTATATTCCTATATATATAATTCGGGTACATACTAGTCTGATGTAATTTATTGTTCTTCCAACAAGGCTTGCCTGTACATTTCAGTCTCCAGCACACCATTAGCACCCTGATAAACATGAACATCAAGGAAATCTATACATAGATCAGAGGAAGAAACAGTGAACCTCAGGAAGTCCATACTGTCATTCAACCTATGCACAAACTCATTGAGTTGCTCACATGTACTTTGCCGTAAAATAAACACGTCATCAACAAATCTACTATAACAAACTAAATAGTCTAGGAAAGAATTGTTAGCATACACATTTCCCTCTTCCCAGTAGTCCGTCACCATTCTGGTGTAGCTATTGGAATATGCTGTGCCCATAGCTATGCCAAGTGTCTGCAGGTAAAAATCACCATTAAATATAAAAACATTATTCTGCGGTATAATTTCTAATAATGCACAAATAAGTGAAATCTGATTGTTAGTATAATTACTTTGGCTATGTAAAAAAAACATCTAATAGCATCTAAACCATAGTAATTTGGAATCACTGTAAATAAAGTGGTGACATCCATCATTACCAACAGAATACCAGAACAATCACCCATAGTTGAAGCACTCTCATAAAGTCTAGTTAAAAAGTCTTCTGTATCCTTCAACACAGCTGGAGCTTTATCCAACCCTATGGGCCTATGGGCCACAAACAATATCCTGCTTATTGGAAAGAAACTTGACAATATGGTGCATTTTCTATACCCCTTGCATCACTTTACCCCTGTCATCCTAATGTTTAAGGATCTGGGTATTTGGTGTAGCAAACACACAATCAGAATCAAGTGCAGGATTCATAATCTCATTCCACACATCAGCAAGTTTTGGCTGTGTAACCAAGCATACCTCCTTAATCAGCAATGATGGTGCTGCATTTCTAGAAACAGTATTAACCCACTCCAAGGCACTCTTTAAAGCATGTTTAGACCCTTGAGAAACTCTGGAAATAATATATTTGATGCATACTTTTTGCTCAGCAGGTAACAATGCAATGAACTCATCTAAACTATTAATAGACCTCTACACAAACTTCCACATAAAACACTGATAGTTGAACATTTTAAATGCTACCATGCAGGACTGTGTCAGCTTCTTTCCCTGAGATTCTAGCCAGTTGCCTCTTTTATCTGAAGGGACTGAGTTTGATGAAGACATAGTCTTTTTATTTGAAGAGGTCACTAGGGACACAAAAGCAGTGTCCACAGACAAGGGGGCTTAGAGGCCAGGCATGGCCAAATACACCCTGAATTTCTAAAACACTTTTTAGGCAGAGACTCATTCAGTCGAGAAGAATTGCAAGCTTTCCTAAAAACATCCCCCAACAATGGGATCAATGGAGGAAAGGTTTCCACATCTGGGGCCTCATCATCCAAAAGATCATAAACCCTGCTGGTCTTGGGGCAGAAGATGATTACTTCAGTTGAATACGTCCCTAAATATAGCCAGCATTTGGGAAAAAGAAAACATCTGTTTGGGTTTCTGAACCTGTTCATTCTCGAAAGAAACTGAATGACCAGACTGTCACTTCCAAAATCTCAGATTATGGATCCCCTTCAAAATCAGGATTCCTGGGTGGTTAAATGGGGGTGTGAGAGCAATGGCATTACTCATAACCCAGGTTTGCACCCGGTAATCAGCTGCCTGAAGAATGGATCTAGACATAGCCACCAGCTCAGGTGGAAACACTGTCAGAGACTGATGCCCTGCAATGTGGTGGGTCTTCTGTCTTTATTTTGCAAACACTACACTAATGGGAGAATCACTGATGGGCTAAGTGTCAACACCGGCAACAGATTCTGCACCCCACACTTCCTCTGCACCTAAAGAGGTCGGTTCTCCTGTACTTGAACCAGGCAATGGTACAGCCCCAGAGGACATGTCTGATCCTCCTGTCATGCACAGCTGCGGTACTAACACCACACCAGGGGACCTGGAGGCAAAAGAAGATGAGTTGGTCCACTAGCCTGCCCAAGGTTATTGCAGAGTCACAAGCCATAGGCTAAGCCATATTTCTTGATTAATTTCTATGTTTTCTATGTACACAAGGGGTAGACTGCAGAAGGAGTCACCATCTGAGTCCGTCAAGTCAGAGGACAAAAAAATAGCCAGATCAATACCAAATACTGGCTGCATGGTCAGCCCAGTAAAAAAAATATCAAAATATAAAAAAAAAGGTTGGAAAAGTGTCTCTAAAATGCACAACAGAGTATCTGAAACTCAAATGTTTCTGGGACCTAGTGACTCCAAAAACCACTACCATAGTTTAATAATTTCTTCAATGTTACTTGAAATCTTCAGTGGAAAATGAGCTAAAATATGTTGCTTGATTTTCTAAATATTTATAGTTCAGCTACACTGTTTTAATTTTCATGTAGACTTGTTCACAGCTTGCTGCTGAGTACGCATAAGATGACTATTTTTTTTTTGGGGTGGGGGTAGAGAGAAAAGCTGTATCTGAAAGCACAGTGTTGCACAATCATTTTTTGTCTGGGACAATGTACTGTCTGTGAACAAAATTTGAAATATATTCCTGCTGTCATTATTTCCTCCACATTCATCCCACTCTAACATCAGAAGAGTACACAAAAGGTGGCTGCCATTTAAATATATACGTAACAGCAACAAGTTGAAATATGCTGTTGTGGTAATTTGATCTATTGCATTCAGTCTGTCAGAGTTTTAGAAACAGTACTGTTTAAAAGAAACCAGGTATATGGTGTGTGTATGTGTGTGCTTGTGTGTATGCAAGCACAGCATAACTGAGTGAAGCAGTGTGTGTAAAAGGGTGCCAACCTGAATAGTTGTACCAGGCTCTCTAATGAGTCTAGCTAGTTAAGTGAAATGGTCAGTCACACAGTAGGCAAGCAAAGGCAGAAATAATCAAAACCTATACTACATGAATTAGCTAATTAACAACATATAGCATCACACATCTGCATTACCTACCAGATATTTATAAAAAATAATATATATTATTTTAATTCCCTGCACCCCAACATACATTTCAAGATTTCAAGGAAAATATGTCTAATGTGAAAAATGCCATCTATGCAGCAGTTGTATACATACTAGTTTTCCTAAGTTTAAGTGGATTGCATTTCAGCAGTAGAAAATCAAAAACTCAGAGGAAATGTTTAAAGACTATATTTGGCTCAACATAATTTACAACCAACACACAATATCACTCTTAGCCATATTGTATTACTATCTACCTTTTCCTACTTAAATCAGTATCTTATCATAAAATCTATGCTATAATCATGAAGTTATCCCTAAAAGCAACATTGTCAACCTACAAGTGGTACATGTGAATTCATACTTCTCAACTGTCCCTTTTTTTCAGGGACGTCCCTGATTTTCACTCAGATTTTAGCTTTGTTCCTTTTAATCCATCCTAAAACTGATGACTTTTGGAGAAAATGTGGTGAATTACATTTAACTTATGATGACAACAAATGACAGAATAAAAGAATGTAAATTAAAAAGTTATGTACTCACCATAATGTTCCATTTGTGTTGTGCATTTTTATTCTTCCTCACCTGATGGGTTTGGATCAATCCCTTAGATTCGACTCAGCCATTCTTAAAACTCTTGGCAACCAAAAGCTCTTGAGCTTCTCCCTTACCCATAATGCTCCAACCCTGAGTACCTCAGATCTTGTTTGCTGATTCACTAGAAAGGAAATATTTGTAGACAAATAGGAAGAACGCTATATCTGGATCTCAATATAAAGGACAATAACATCCATAAACCACTTATTCTTCCAGGAGTTTAGAAAGGATGGGGGTTGGTGGGTGGGAAGTTGAGGAAGAATGAAAATGGACAACACAGATGGAACATTATGGTGAGTACGTAACTTCTTTATCTGATATTGTCAATTTTCATTCTATCCTCAACTGATGGGACAGAGTCCCCAGCTACCTAACATCCTTGGTGGACTCAAGGAAGGATATTCCTGAAACAGTTGAACCAAATGATGCTCTACCTCTGGAGACTCAATCCAATTTGTAATGAGTAACAAAGGTATGGTGTCACTTTTGTGTCAGTACACGAATAAACGAGTCTTTGTGGGTTCTGTTTAAGCAGCTTTATTCTATACAAACACATTACTGTAAAGCTTATTTGACTATGCTAAGTAACTTATATACAAACCAACTGTTGTGATCATACATGCTTACACACTGGCTGCTTCTTCAAAATGGCACTAGGGATTGCATGTGTCTGGAATATATACATGTGCACACAGCCTCGCACGCTTCCTTAAAGACATAGCACACACATGCTACACTCTGATCTACATCCTCCCTCTTTGAGAAACAGATCATGCAATTTGTCATGAGATATTTAGCATGCAGAAATCGTAAATAATCTAGAGGTATGTATTATACAATACTAAGTACACATGCATATACAATCAAGTCCATGTTGCTGTGTGTTTCACACTAGGCTTAGAAACTCATCCATATTATCTGACATAAAATTGAGAATCAGTCTTAGCAATTGGAACAGTCTCTGCAAAATGGTTGACCTGTGGAATGTTTGAATTACTCTCTGGAACAGAATTAGACTTTTGAACACATACTGGTCTGGAAAAAATGTCTGACTCAGTCTTTTATTTAGAATCTGCATCACAGATACAATGTTGTGATTGCAATGGTGATGATTCTGATACAGGAAGGAGCTATCTGGGATCCCTCCTGTACTCCATACCCTCGGAGCTTACCCAATAAGATCTTGGCTTGGCACAAGTGCCTGTTATCTGTCCTATTTAATCAAAACCTTTCATTGTCTGGATTCATGCCATCTCTCCTTCTCTCAGCGAACAAAGTAGTCTGCTCGATCTGTCATAACTAGATTTCTGTAAATTACACTTCTTCCACAATTGAGCCTTGATGGTTTTATTGTTCTTTGAGTTAGGCTTCAACAAACTTGATGAAATAGGTAGCATAGTTCTAGTCTGTCTATAAAGTAGTTTTTGAGCAGGTGAGCCAAGAATAAGTTTCTGAGATTAAGTAAATTCAAGAATACATCAGTACTGTCACGCTTTGACTTTTCAAGTAATTGCTTTGCACTCTGTGCTGTATGTTCAGCTAGACCATTAGACTGAGGATATTCAGGACTACTAGTGACATGCACAAAGTCCCGTTGTCTCGCAAATTTCTGAAACAACTGGCTAGTAAATTGAGTAACATTGTCAGAATAAGGTTTGTGAGGACTACCATGAACTGAAAAATGTTGTTGAAGCTTTGTGGTAACAGCTGTTGAGGTTAAGTTTGGTAGCAGATAAATCTCAAACCAGTTCATGTAGGAGTCTACCAAAAACAAATAGTGTTGATTATTCCATTCAAAGATATCAGTTGCAACAGTAGACCAAGGTAGAATTTAGTTGAAGTGGTTCCTTTAGCAAATGTGTTCTGGTACTATTACATATCGAACAAGAAGAAAGAGCACTATCAACGTCTTTTGATAATTAAGGCCAAAATACTAGTTCTCGAGCCCTTCTCTTAGTGAATATTACACCTGGGTGACCATGATGCAAAATCTGAATATATTCATGCTGTAATGAAGCAGGAACAACAATTTTAGGACCTTTGAAAATAATACCATCTTCTATCAACAATTCATCTCTGTAGGGAAAACATGATTGCACCTCAGGAGATACACTAGATGGTTTTGACAGCCATCCGACATTGATGTAGTGATTGAGCATTTGTGAAATTGGATCTTTCATTGTGTTATCTTTCAACTTATCAAATCTAGTCGTGGAAAAGTTACACACTGACATTACATCAAAGTCAAAATTTTCAGCATCAAGTTGTTCTGTTGTACTTCTAGGCAATTTGGATAAAGTATCAGCCAGATAAAGCACTTTACCTTTAGTGTAGACCATTTTGAAATTGAACTTTTGCAATTTGAACATCATTCTTTGTAATCTCCCCGGAGCATAATGCATAGGTTTCTTTAGAATATAACTAGAGGATGATGATCAGTTTCAATTTGAATAGTTTGACCATAAATATAATTGTGAAATTTGGAACATGCAAAAACTATTGCTAGAAGCTCTTTCTCTATTTGAGCATAATGCATCTCAGTTTGAGTAAGTGTTCTAGATGCATAGGCTACTGGTCTGCCTTCTTGTAAAATAACTGTACCAAGACCAAAATTAGAAGCATCACAGGATAAGACAACTGATTTATTCACATCATAGTACCTTAACACGGGGGGGTTGCAATTTTCTGCTTAAGGTCATCAAACGCCTTCTGATGATGTTGTAGCCATGACCATACAACATTTTTTTGTGTTAGCTCTCTTAATGGTGCTGTCAACTCACTGAAATCTGGTATAAACTTGCCCAAATGGTTGACCATACCCAGAAAACATTGTAAACTCTGCACATTAACTGGTGCGGACATCTCTAAGATAGTCATTTGTTTGGTTGGATCAGGTTTTAAGCCTGTACTTGTAAGCAAATGTCCTACGTAGGTTACTTCTGGAAGTCTGAATTTGCACTTCAGAGGACTGAGCTTCAAATTTACTTCACATGCTCTGTCTAGAACTTTCTTGAGGTTTCTGTCATGCTCAGCTTCACCATTGCCTTCAACTAGTAGATCGCCTACTATTATGGCACAAGGATAACCTGAAAAAATTTGTTCCATTGTATGCTGAAAGACTTCACTTGCAGAAATTATTCCAAATGGCATACTTAGAAATCTGTATCTGCCAAACAGGGTACTAAAAGTAGTTAGAAATGAGGCTTTGCGATCAAGCATCACTTGCCAAAATGAACTCTTTGCATCCAAAACAGAAAATACAGTGGCATTTGGTATTAGAGCTGTGACATCCTCAACTGTGCGCATTGGATGATATGGCCTCTCTAATGCTTTGTTCAAATCTCTAGGGTCAATGTATATTCTGATTTCATCTGAGCCTTTCTTGTGAGCAGCTACCATGGATGACACCCATTCAGTTGGTTCTGTGACTGGACAAATCGTACCCTGCTGCACCATCTTATCCAAATGAGCTTTGACTTTATCTTGCATAGCTACTGGAACTCTTCTTGCTGGTTTGACCACTGGAGTGACCTCTGGGTCTAACTTCATGGAATACACAACTGAATGTTTGCCCAACTTGTCATCAAAAACATCAGCATACTCTGAGAAAATGGCTTCTGCAAAACTTAAACTTGGAACTGCACTCACATGAACTTCTTGAGCAAAAGAAAGCAGATTCATTCTCAAACTATCTTTGAGACCTAGTAAAGATTGCAATGGTCATCTGACTACATAGAATAATAAGTTGTAACAGTTCTCGGCCAAATGACAGGGAAGTATTATTGAACCTTCAGTTTGAATTTCTTCACCTCCATACGCAACAACTCTAGCACTGCTGGTTACATTGAGTTGCTCATTGGTTCTCACTTTTGCAAATGTATCTGCTGATATAACATTGCACTTTGATCCAGTGTCTACTTTGAGTTCTCTGGATTTCCCATCAATCTAAACTGTGCAAAACGCTTCACTCCTTGTCAATAAGTTTACTGAGTCAACTCTTTCTCCCAGTACTGATAAACCATCTATGTAGAAAGTGATTGTGTTGGCTCTACCTGATCAACTTGTTTTCTTGCATGACCTTACTTTACAACTGTGTGAGGCTTACTTGATTTGCAAAACTTTTGAAAGTGGTTCCATTTCTTACACTTATGGCACTGCTGACCATATGCTAAACATTTCTCACTTTTAGACTCATGGTTTGCACCACAATTTCAGACAGTTAACAATAAAGCTAGACTTGGGTTTTGCTGACTCACATTTGTATGGCACTGAGATGGTGGTAGAGCTTGCACTTCTCTTAGAACTTTCTGGAAAAATCGGCACCTTCTTTGGAATTCCTGTAGCTGCTTTTTGCTTGGGCTGTTTTTGCTTGCCATGTGTTGCATACTGTCTGCGTTTGCTCTGCAGCTTACTGAAACCATGCTTTTGTCACCTGCATGTTTGTGGCCTTTTCTGTCATCTCATGGATCTGACAAATCTCTATTGCTTTGCTCAATGTCAAATCACTGTCACAAAGCAAAATCTTCCTCACTGCAGAACTATTAATACCACATACAAATCTGTCCTTTATCAACTCATCTTTCAAGTCACCAAACTGACATGTTTTGGCCTTGTACCTCAAGTTAGTTATATAAGCTGCAAACGTTTCCCCTGGCTTCTGATTTCTTGTGTAGAACAAATGCCTCTCTAATGTAATGTTCTTTTGGGGGTTGCCCATATCTCTGAACTTACGCTTTAAACACTATGGGTCTTCTCAGGATTCAGCTTGTACAACAATATGGCGGTCTGCACTTTCACCTTCATACACTGCTGGTGCATATAAAAATGATCACTCTCTTTCTTTAGCCTCGGATCCTGCTAGATTTAGCAAAATAAATGCCCTTGTGTGTGCATCGCTATCTGCATTAGCTGCTTGAAGTTCTCTGCAATATTCTGGTCAAACACAAGTGGTTGTGGTTTTCGAAATCCGTCTGCTATATTAACACATATCAACGAAGGGTTTTGCAAGTACGTACAAATACACACACACACACACACACACACATAGATACAGATATATATGTGCATAAGTAATTGGCATGAACACTCAGCTTGGCTAATGCTCTTTTGCTTTATATCTGCACTTTCTTTATTTGTCTTTATCTGTATTGTGCAAATGAATAACCACGTAGTATTTTCAATTTACTGGACTTTGCGAAATAAACCTCTCAGGCTTCTTGATGCTTTATTGCACTTTGCGAAATACCTTTCTTAAATTTCTTAATGCTTCACTGTGGTTTACGAAATAGCTTTTTAAGTTTTTCGATGCTTTATTGTACTTTGCAAAATCCCTTTTTAGCTTTCTCAATGCTTTACGAAACTTAGTGGAATAGTTTTTCAACTTATTTACTGCTTTATGGAGCTTAATGGAATGCTTTCTCGGACATTGTGATGCTTTTATGAAACTTTCGAGCTTTTCAGCTTATTTACTGCTTTACGGAGCTTAAAGGAATACTTTCTCTGACTTTGCGATGCTTTTATGAAACTTTTGATAAGTGAAGGTGGAAATGCTAAACTCATTGGCTTTCAGAATTGGTAAAGGCAAAAATGCAAAGCAACAGATGGAAAGTAGCTAAATGAAACCAAGTACTCCAAACAAAATCCAAAAAATAAAACAAATAACCCAAGGTTCAACCGTCAGCAATAAAATTTAATGTACAAGCTTTTGAGTACAAACTCTTTATCAAATACATAAAAACTTCATAGCATCTATACAATAAATAAAAATTGCCAGCCAATCACATCAATAAGCAAATTAACCAATTAAACAATAAACCAATTAAATAGAAAATGATAAAACATCACACATAATGTTGTTTATATTTTAAAATGGGCTTAATCCTATTTACTTTTGGCATATCTGCCCTAAAAAAAAATATCGATTTATACTCAGCCCTCTCAGCCACATTAATGATGTCCCCACCTCTGTTACTGTTATAGATCCTCTGCAGTATCCTAAATTTAAAAGTGTGGTCATCACCCTTTTGCATAATATGCTGACTGAGAGCATTAGTTTCAACTTTCCTACGAATTTCTGACGTGTGAAGATATTCCTTTCTTGAACTTACAATTGGTCTTAGCTAGGTAGGTTCATAGGTAGGTACTAAGCTACTGGCCCTAGGGCCTATATAAGCCTAGCCAAAGGTACCCTGGCTTTCGCCACCCAAGAAAATTATTTTCCTGTGCCACTGTCGAGCAGAGCCACAGAAGTGATCCCCGGGCTGAATTTCCTACCTCCCATCCAATCATCAAGATTTTTCTTGAAGAGGGCTAATGAGGAGCTTTGTTTGATATAGATAGGTAGTTTGTCCCAGAGTATGGAAAGTCTCTGGGACAGGAATCTATCCCTGCAGCATGTTCTGTTTATTGTGGTGACAAGGTTTAGGTCCCTAGAGCGTGTAGCTCGTAGGGATTGGGATTTCTTTAAGTGGGGCATGTCTAAAAGCTCTGGGTTTGACATAGCTTCATGTGTTAGGCAGAGATCGCCTCTGAGTAGGCGATATGCAACGGAGTAAAGCTGCAGTTTTTTTAGATGGTCTGCATAGGGCATCTCTTTGAGGCCGGTAATCCTCTTTGTGAGGTATTTCTGTGGCCTTTCCAGTTGTTGTAGATGTCTTGTGAGGTACATACCAAAAGGGGCATTGTACTCTATAATGGGTCTAATGAGTGATGAGTAGAGGGGAACAATGACCTCTTTTTCTCTTGATGAGAAACCTTTTGTGATGAGGTGTGCCACGCAGAAGGATTTCCTGACTACTGTGGTGATGTGATTATCAAAGGAGAGACTACTGTCCACCTGTGTCCCAAGGTCTCTTATCACACTTCCAGTGTTAAGTAGACTACCACCTATGTGGTAGTTCATGGGTAGTGAGTTTTTACCAAAAGGGATGACAATGCACTTTTTGGCATTGAGCTTGAGGCCATGGCTTTGACACCAGGCATCTGTCTCAGCGAGGCCCTTTTGTAGGATGTCCACATCTTTTGGAGTTTTGATTATGGCTCCTAGTTTGCAGTCATCTGCGAACTTCGTTAGCCAAAAACCTTCTGTGTTGGCCTGTACTTCAGAGAAGTAGATACCAAACAGGAGAGGACCCAGAACTGAACCCTGTGGTACTCCACTTGTCACTGGTCTGAAGTTGGATTTGGAGTCTGCTACTTTCACAGTGTGGGTTCTGTCAGTGAGCCAGTTGGTACCCCATCTTGTGACATAGGGATTTATACCTAGTTTAGTGAGTTTATCTATAATTCCAGAGTGGGCAATGGTGTTGAAAGCCTTGGCAAGATCTAGATAGGCTGTGTGAACCACCTTACCCTCATCTACGGCTTTGGTGACTGCTTCAAAGAAGTCTATCAGGTTTAGGAGACATGATCTGCCTTTTACAAACCCGAACTAGGTGGGGTCCTGAGTTTGGAGATTACCAATGTCATTGTTTATAAGTTCCATGATGATACATTCCATAGCCTTGCAGACCAGGCTCGTTAGGCTAATGGGGCGGTAGTTTCCGGGGTCTGTGATGGCTCCCCCCTTTGTGGAGTGGGATAACTGTCACTGTGCGCCATTCAGTGGGCACATAGCCTGAGGTGAGGCTATGATTGAACATGGTACTTAGGTGGGGTGCCAGTTCGTTCTGTAGTTCATGTAGAACACAGCCTGGGATGTCGTCAGGTCCCATGGATGCTGTGTTCTTGGCTTTGGATAGTGTGTTTTTTACCTGTGCAGCCATGATTACAGGAACTTTGCATTCTTCTGGTATAAAGATGGGCCCTTTAGGGGATTACAGGGGGGTAAAGTTAGCACTGAACCTATCTGCCAGGATGTTGGCAATATCAGTTGGTTCTGTATATTTAGTGCCATTGTGCTGTAACTCAGGGCAGATCTGAGTGTTGCCATTGAGATTCTTGACATAGCTATAGAATGCTTTGTGGTTGTCTTTAGAGTCAGTGGCAATTTTGTTTTCATAATTAGCTTTGGAGGATTTTATGAGGGATCTCAGCTTCTTACTGAGGCTGACCAGGGAGCTTCTCCAGTCATGGGATTTTACTCTTTTTTGCAAGTTTCTTTCTTCTGTTGTAGAGTTTGTTTATGGCAGGGGACCACCAGATTGACTTCCTTTTTTTTGGAGGATAGCATCTTGGCTCTGTTAGGGATTGCACGATTCATATGTAAAAACTATAACATTTTACACAGTTCGCTAAATAAATAATGTTCTCAGTATTACATGTGCCAAAAGTCTTGAAAAAATGCAAAAGTAGTTGCTTGAAAATTTATCGATAAAGGCAGGCGTGGAGCAGTCATGCATTATCACTTATTAAAGTTGTCGCTTTAAGAAACATTCAAGAACTTTGCAATGCAACTGAGCAATTCGCAAACACTGTAATACTCTTGTAATCTTTGGTAAGAAACACCTGTCTCTAATACAAGAAACTTGTTAAGGAATTGCACGATGCAAATAATCAGATTTTGGCTGCCCAGATTCACTGTCATTTGAGGTATGAGCACTTTGTAAAAGACTAGATGCAGTACAAGAAGCACTATGTAATGTCGGCGCTTTGCAAGCAGCCACAGCCAGCACAAGAACTTTTCTTCAACCAACCCTGCTTCAATTGAATTATACAAGATAGTTGCACTAAACACACAGTGAACTCTTTGAAATACATCCACAGAAATAAGCACACACTTTAAGCACTTTTACACACTGAGCTACTTCGAATTACTTTAGTTACTTTTTTAATGCCAAACGAAGTCTTAGTTATGCACAAACTCAGCACTTTGCCCAATATAGCAGTCACCTTACTTCAGTTTTATCTACTGTGCCCCATTTCTTTTCCTTTTATTATTCTTTGTGCTCATTTAAACCCTTTATCTTTCCTTATGCCCAGCGCAATTTCTTTTCTGCTCGATTTACTCTAAACATGCCCAGTTATGCCTTAAACACACTCTTTCTGCCTTAAACATGCTCGTGTTATACTTTAACATGCTCGTTTTATATTTTAACATGCTTGTTTTGTCTTTAAACACAATCATTTCATCAAGCACTTTTATCTTCATTTCTTTAGTTAACAAACTTTTTTGAGCTTTCTGCTTGCCTGATAATACGGTTTATGCCCTTATAATGCCTTTTCTTGCCTCATTACATCGAGTAAATAATTAATGTTGCTTTTCATTACCTTTGATTTGTTCTGGTTATGTTCGCACTGTTTTCTCTTGGTTTTACCTTTGCTGTTGCCTTTACATCTTGTGGTTCCAAATGTTTTGTTCTTTTCCATCCCGGTACTGACACCATGTCACTTTCGTGTTGGTACACAAGTCTTCATGGGTTCTGTTTAAGCAGCTTTATTCTATATAAATACATTACTGTAAAGTTTATTTGACTATGACTAAGTATCTTATATACAAACTAACTGTTGTGATCATACATGCTTACACACTGGCTGCTTCTTCAAAATGGCACCAGGGATTGCACTTGTCTGGAATATATACTTGCACGCACAGCCTCACATGCTTCCTTAAAGCCATAGCGCACACATGCTACACTCTGATCTACATATGAGGAGTGGCCCAAGTTATTACAGCATAAATATCAGTCATGGACAGTCTGGAATGAAAAACTGAGGAAGTTGCCATAGATTAAGTTGAATGGTCCCATAACGCTTTTGGTAAGGTAATGCCCATTTTATTATAAATAAATGAAATACAATTAATCAACCAGCTAGCTAAAGTTACTTTGGGAACTCGCTTTCCCAAATTTACTTCTGCAAATGAGTCAAACAATTGGTCAGATTTTCTGATGTCTTATGTTCTACTTAGGTAAAATATAATTGCCTGTGAACATCCAATAAATGTAACATGTATTTGCCATTGTTAGCAAATTTAGGAAAGAATACTGGCAAATTAGTGGACTGATTGATATTAGATTCTGACACCACCTAATGAAGAAAGGATGCATTAGTTCATAAGGTAACTCTATCCTTGTGAAAAATCAAGTATGGAGGACAATGCTTGAATCTCAGAAATTCATATGGCAGAAGTAATGGCTACCAGAAAAATTGTCTTTCAAGAAATGTATTTAAGGTCACACTTAGCTGCTGGGTCAAATGGGGAATGAGTAAGAGCTTGCAGTACCAGATTCAGGTCCCATGGGAAAGTAGGGTGTTTAAAAGGAGATATTAGAAGAAGAGTGCCTCTCAAAAAAGATTTGCATAGCTTATGAGAAGCAACCGAGAAACCCCCACATCCAATGTGAAAATTTGATATAGCTGCTAACTAAATCTTAACTGTTGAGGAATTATCTTCCTCTTTAAAAGTATAGCCATAAATTCCAGGATGTTATGTTTGGGAGATGAAAAAAGGATCAACATTATTTTGGCTAGCCCAGTAATCAAACTGCTTTTCATTTACTGCAGTAGAGCTTTCGTTTAGAGGGTTTATGGAGAGATAAATGTATATGCCAGACAGGTGAAGGGAGCATAGGTTGTCTGGCTATTAATGGAATTGGTGAAGCCAGGCCATCAGCCTGACGTGTGATAAGTCTGGATGAATCATGCCTGTCGGATAAGACAGAAGTCCTGGAGTTGAATCCAGAATCCAACGTTGGACAAGTAAATGAGGCCAAAGGAAGGGGAACCAAATCTGGCAAGGCCAGTAAGGTGCAATGAGGATGACTCTACTCTTCAACATGGCAGCTTTCTGCAGGACTTTCGGAATTAGTGGAACTGGAGGATAAGCATAAAATAGACCAGGGGGCCAATCATGAAGGACAGCATGCCTCAGTGATTCTCCCTGTGGGGGGGGGGGGGTCAGGGCAAAGTAGCTGCTGCATTTGTTATTTAGAGGAGAAGCAAAAAGATCGCAGCAAGACTGGCTTCACTGATGGAAAATCATTTCCACTACATTCTTGTTGAGAAACCACTCATGAGATAGACAAATGCACCTGCTCAGCTTGTCTGCTATCACATTGGACATCCCTAGAATGTGCATTGCTATGAGAAAGCAGTTGGATGAAATGGCCCATTGCCACACTCTGAGCGCTTCTCAAGACAAAGCATAAGATCTAGTTTCTCCTTGTTTGTTGATGTACCAAACTACTGACATATTGTCTGTCTGAATTGCAATTTTCCCCAAAGGGAGAGCATTCTGGAGGGCCTGCAATGGTAAAAGCACTGCTCTCATCTCTAGGATATTGATATGCAAGTTGGCCTCTTTGGGGGAAAGTGCCTTGGACTGTTTTCCTCAGAAAATGTCCCACCACCTCAGCTTCTGGTCACTATTGCCTTGGGCTGAGGGAGAATGAATGAATGGCCTTGTAGAACCTGGTCTGATTGAATCCACCATTCAAGATCCCTCTTGCATGTGTGGATGATTCATATTGGGGTTGATATGGGTTGGTAAAATATCGACCATTGTGTTGCTAGCATCCACTGAAGGATCTTCATGTAAAATCTGTTCAAAGGTACTAGTGCTACAGCTGCTGACATTGATCCTAGAACTTGAAGGACCATGTGGGCTGAAATCCTGGTAGTCCAGATTATTTTTCTGACCTCTGACCTTACAGTCTGAACCCTTGAAAGAGGTAGTGAGGCTATCATTGACTTTGTGTTGAACAGTGCTTCTATGAACTCCAAATTTTGGGTTGGTTTTAGTTGAGACTTCTCGTAGTTTACGGTTATCCCCAAATGAGTACATGTCTGGAGAACCTGATCTCTTGCCCGTGTTAATTGATGCTTGGTCAGGGGGGTGGTAATGAACCAGTCATCTAGATATGGAAACGCCCAGAATCCTTGCAGTCTCAAGTGAGCTGTTACTACTGCCATACATTTGGTAAACACCCCTGGGGCTGTGCTGGGACGAAAGGGCAGAACTCTGAACTGGTAATGACTTGCTCTCAGCTGGAAGCATAAATACCTTCTAGATCACCTATTCATCTTTATGTAATAGTACACATCCTGAAGGTCTATCAAGTACATCCATTTGTCCTTGCCCAGAAAAGGGAGAATGGACTGAACTGTGACCGTCTGGAACTTGGTGTGTCGAACTGACTTGTTCACATTGCTGAAATCCAAAATTGGTCTCTAGTCTCCTGTTTTCTTTACCACTAAAAAGAATCTTGATTAAGTTCCAGATTCTAACTGGTCTGGTGGGACCTCTTGGATGACTCTTTTTTTTTCTAGCACCTTTTGTACCTGAACTGATGCTTGTTCCCTCTGACTGGGTGGAACATCGGGGATTTTTCTTGAAATTGGAGGAGAAAGGCAAAATGGTATTATATAACCTCAGGAAATAATCATCTGCACTCAAGTATCTGTTGTTATTTCTAGCCAAGCTCTCTGGAGCAGGGATAGTCGACCCCCCCCCACTTGCCTCCACAGGAGGGCAATTGGGCCTCCTTTGAGGAACACTGGAAGGGTCTGTCAAAGAACGAATCTCTGGACCCCTGATTTTTTTGGGCCACCTCTGTCGCAAGGGCAGCATCTACCATTAGCATTCCCCGCTCTACCCCTGAGGGAACTTTCTCCACTTGTGTCCTGGAAAAGTCCCTGAAACTTTTTGAACCACATCTTTCAACTACCTCTTTCATTCCTGGAAAAGGATCTTTGAGGTGTTGAAAAACATACGCCCACTACAACAGGGTCTTTCCGTCCTTCTCACACCTGGATAATGTGTCTTTCACATTCAGGCCAAACAAAGATGAGACGTCAAAAAGAGCACTGATGAACAAAGACTTGAAGGGCTCTGCAAAATCACATAAGCACATTCAGACATACTTCCTGTTGGAAATGCCTGAACCCGCTGCCCTTGAGGTTCCTTTGCTTACATAAAAAATGAGCTTCATGCATGAATTGGAAATAGATTACAGGGTAGCCACCTGATAAGTGACAGATGATTGCACTTCCTCAGAGACAGATCCTAACAGGGTATTTGAAAGCTCTTTAATCAAATTCCTCTGTAACCTTGTGAAATATGCCAAATAATTCAGTGACCATAAGTTGAAGGTCGCTGAAGCATAGACACACTTGCCAAACCTGTCCACCACCCTAGACTCCTTCTTGGGGTGTTGAACAGTGGAACTCTCCTCGGCAAGTTCCTTTTTAGTGGCCATCACCATGACCATAGCATCAACAGGAACTCCTTTCCCCCAAAAATTGCTTGTCCTCCAGTGGCATCATAATTTTGTCAGGTCTCAGAGATATTGGTTCAATTGTGTCAGGATCCTTCCAAGTCCACCGAGAGATCAACTCAATGAGCTTGTTGGTGGGCAGAATCACCCAGGAGGTAGACAAGCCAGAACTGAAAGCCTCCAGGAATACAGACTCCTCAGACGAAGGGTTGCTGGACATCCAGACACCTCTCTGTTTTAAGATTTCAAGGATATCTCCAAATGAGACATCTTCAGGAGGTGACCCTGGGAGTCCTTCATCTTCATCGAAGTCTGTATCTTCTGTGATAGACTCCTCTGGAGTGCAATTGCTTTCTGTTGCACATCTTCTTCTTAGGGACCTCCTCAGAGGGATGCTCTGGGGAGGTATAAGAAGAAGTTGGGATACCCAGTTGGGAAGCCTGAGGTTTCAGTACTGGCTGTCCCTCTGGAAAAGAGGGTTGAGACTAAGTGCATGGGATGTCAAGGCTGTAGACTGAGGATCTAAGGGGCTACAAGTCATCTGTGTAGCTGAGACAGACAATGCTGTGTCCATAGCCTCAAAGGCAAACTTCCCCAGAGAGGGAGAGGACCTCGGATCCAAAAAGTCAAGCTTCTGGACCATTGTCTCTCCCTGCTCTGAGGACAATCTCCCCGAGGCAGAAGCTGGAGGCGTGCTAACCCATGCCAAGGCTCCAAGGTGCAGACATGGCTCCGACAACTTCAGAGTCAACTCTGACACCTCAGATCCAACTGGGAAGCCTTAACACCTAGAGCTTTCTGGATCTGACTGAACCAAAGTGCTCAGAGAGAACTTTGGATCCAAAAATAAAGGTATTCTTGGATCAGAGTCAGAAGGAGCCAAACAGCTCGGATCCAAGGACTCTGAGATGGGGAATGAGTCAAAGGAGGAACTGGAAGAGGGAGTGTGATAGAAGATCAGACCTTCTTACCTGAACGGGTAGGAGCCGAAGGGGCACCTGTTAAGAGTCTGCACCGAGAGAATTCTTCTCACCACTCTCTCATCTTTCTCTGTTAAGCTCCTAGAAGAGTGAGTGGAAAATCCCAAGGGGGACCTATGTCTCTCCAAAAATGGAGAGAGAAGTGGATCTTCTGAAGTATCTAGTCCTTGGAAGGTAAACAATACTAGACGGAGTAGCTGGATCAATTGGCTTATGCATCAGATCCTAAGAAGTCTGATCCGATACGACTTTTTTCTTTTGCTCCAGATCCAATGCTGAGGCCGAATCCAATGAATCCCTTTTTGTGAGCTGTAGGTCAGATGTTGAGGTCAGATCTAAAAATTTACTCTTTCTCCCTTTAAGATCCAAAGGAGAAGTCAGATCAGAAGGAGGCCTTTTTCTAGGTTGCTCCAAAGCCTTAGAGGAAGAGATAGAAGGTCTTGGAGAAGGAGATTTAGACCTTTTAGATTGTTTAGGGTAAATAGCTCTAGATAAAGCCTCTCAGAAAGAAGGTAGAAGCCCTTTTAATAACAACTTATTTTCCTCGCTACCAGGGCTCTAGGGTTAAACCCATGACAAATACAGCAATCTTCTTGTAAATGGAGAGGTCCCAAACAACACACACTTAAAGTGTGGGCATCCAATAACCATCTTGTGCCCACACTTAAGACATTTTTTTAATACAGCTGCACTCTTTTCTATTTCTGCCATAGCAGGAAGAACAGTGAATAAACAAGCAGATTCTAAGGAGAAAATTCAACAGTATAAAATAAAGATTATATATTATTTATATAAGTGATAGAAAATAAATTAATAGTAATGGTAATAAGAAAACTGCATAGCATGCAGAGAAAAAGAAAATAATGCTAACAGAGGTACATGAAGGTACAAAAAAGTACAGAAGGAGGAAAGAGGGACAGAAAGATATTTTAACTTGAAGAAACATCAAAAAAGTAGGCAATTAGGTAAGGGATTAAAGAATACAAGGAATACAAGAATTTGAAAGGTTTCACTAGGAAATAAATAGAAAACTACACAATTTAAAGACAAATACTTGAGAGTAATGGTCACAATATCTTTCACATATAGTGGCAAACAAGACTTGAGGTACTTGGGGTTGGAGCATTATGGTTAAGGAAGAAGTTCAAAAGTTTTTGGTTGCCACAAGCTTTAGTAATGGCCAAGTTGGATCCCAGGGATTGGATCCAAACCCATCAATTGAGGATGGAATGAAAATTGTCAACATCAGATTATACATTTTCTGAAATAAAATGAGTGTATAACTTTTAAAGTCTCAGGTTAATAGTATTACATTTTTAAAAAAAGTCCCTGATTGTTTCTGATTGTGGCTGATCCAGGTTATCCCACAACAATTTCCCTGAAGGGATATTATAACTGCAATACTAAGGGGCTGTCTACATTGCATTCCATAGTTCCTGTTCAGCCTTCTGTACCAGTAAGACAGTGGGACCTTTAATGAACAGGATTTATCAACATGTGTATGCTATCAAGAAGGCTATGGATGTGAATACACTTACAAACATTCTACCCAATGTCATAATTTTAAAAGGTTTGCCTTCACTATACTGGAGCAGGTTACCCCTTCTCATAGAGGTGGTGACTGGGAGCTAGTCCTTGAATGAAGGAAACTATACTGGCAAATACTGCTTAATGCTTGCAGCCTCCCTGGTATTAATGGTCATATTTCAATTAAACCAATGTTAAAAACAAAGGCTGCTAATATATGAAAGACTAGGATTTTTAGAAGTTTAATATATTTATTAAAGCTTACCAAGTTGTTTTTAAATACTGTATGCTGATAAATTGTTGTTGCATTTTTTAAATACCTTTATTGAACTATCACTTGCGACATAAACACATTTACCTTTATATAAAACTAATCAAACTGTATTAGCAAGTTAAAATTAAAAACATTATGCTTCACATATATTGCTATAGCATATAACCTAAGCAACATTACATAAATGATTCAATTTCTGCCCCTTTTTTAAACAAGAAACATCTTTATTAAACCATCACTTACGACATAAGCAATCATACATTTATACCACACTGACACAATCCTAGTTGCAAGCATGTTACATCACAAACCATACTGACACACTCCCAGTTGCAAACATTATACATTACTTATAATCTACTCAATGATTTTCAGTCAAACATTAAGCTCATTTAAGTCCTGCCATCTTTTAAACCTCATTCCTCCCCGTACGTATTGTTCCCACAATTCCCATTTTTCCTATGTAGTTTGCTCCTACCTTTTTCTAAAGATCTCAGTTCTAGTTGTTTTATCTCTGTTACTATAGTCACTACTTCTATTATAGTTGGTTTAGATTCTGATTTCCGTGTTCTAGTAATTGCTTTTTTGGCAGCCACCATAATTAGAGACAACAAGGAGTTACCATGTCTAGACAATTCCAGTTCTATATCATAGATCACAAAAATCATCTCCTGCATCACACCAATCTGCCCACCCAGCATCTCCAACAGTGCATTCCACAGGGACTCCTTAAAGTCAGCCAACTCACTGCACTCCCAGAAAATATGTTCCCAATTACCTCTTTCTTCCCCTCACACCTCCAACATTTGCTAGCTACCTGAGGAAAAATTCTCTGGAGTCTACTTGGGGTATAAAAATATCTATGTAAACATTTGCAAGCAAAAATCCTAAATCTTCTAGATTTTGTTGTTGATTTTTTTTATATATATTTTTGATACTTGTTTTGTTAGTACTGTCCCTTTAAATGAAATAGGGCTTGGCACCTTTACGGTTATATAATCCACCAGAACAGTTGCTACTTTTTTCTGAAGAAGTTCCTGTTTGAAGCAAATGGAATGAAAGTGTTTATACTCTATTGTTTTTAAACATTAAACCTGGTTTGCAGTCCAAGTGACACCTGGTATGGCATTCTTTTTTTATTTTTGGTTACCTTGTTTAGTGCTGTTGGTTTTTACTGTTTATACTTCAGAACATGCAAACTATGTGTTGGACTCAAAGCTCAGTCTGTCAAAGGAAAAATGTATATCTTGAAAGTTTGTACTTGGGGTTATTTTACTTTGTACTATATTGCAGAATAGCCAGGTTGGCCTACCATCCTGATATGATTTTATTGTACTGTTCTTTCTCCCACAACACAGTATGTGCCCCCATACTGTCTCAAGGCTTAGATGGCATACTCTGAGCTGCCACATCTGTGCATTTACTTACAGTGGCAGTACTTAAATCACTGACTTGTAAGACCGCCACTGGATGCTGTTTAAATGATTTTGTGTTAATTATCAACTCCTAAGGCACTTTTAGTGGTACACTTAAGTCTTTACCTAGGCAAATTATCAAAATTTCACATTTTTGCTATGCCTTCTGATTGTAATTTGCAGTAATTAAATTTCATCTCACAAAACACATTGCCATGCAGTGCTTCCTTATTCCTTTGGCTGACCTGCTTGGTTCTGTAACTAACAGTTTAAATGTTGCAGTCTTGTCCAGACAGGTTTTGTTCAGCATTCTAGTATTCTGTCTGGACTAAGAACCTCACATTGACACAAAACACAGGATAATGTGAGGTTGTAACATTTGATTTTTTGGGGGGGCTGCTTAGAAAGAAAACCAGACCAATTATTACTCAACTATTGCTTTATTAATGTTTATAAAATTTCTGTTATAATTTCTTTAAATATTTTGTTTCTAACACTGCAAAAGGAAAGGAACCTCCTCCTGAGTCAGAGTATGATTAGAGTTCATGAGGTTAGTATTGCTTCAATCACTGTTTGCCAAGAGTGCTTTTCTCAGCACCTACAACATACCCAGAATTGCCTCCTTCATCAATTTATACTGAGTTACACATATCAGCAGCATATTTAAGTATGCTTGAAAATTCCCTGTTGCTTCTATTACTATTATAACTGTCTGGATGTCTTTATCCCATATTGCTCTAGATTCTGCTTGCGTACCCTAATATTTTATTACTTTGTGTTTCTCAGTATGCAGGACATTATAATCACTAGGTGCAGTTCTTTCGATGACTAATGTTACTTTTGTCCTTTTTTTTTCTTTGACTGCTACATCCGTTTTTCTTACTTCTACTTTCTTAACTGTTGGTATTAGCTAATCCTTTGTGAACATAACTTCATTTTCAGCAATTCTTTGTGGTTTGTGCTTCTCAGCAAACTAAATGTTTTAGTATTTGTACAATTCTCAGTGTAATCGTCTTACCACACTGTTGTGCCTTTCAGTAAATAGACCCTCAGCATGAATATATTGTGCCCAGAAAACAGATGGGCAACTGTTTCTGGTTTTGTACTACAGAACCAGCATTTACCTGTATCTCCCAGTTTTTGTCTTTATAATCATTTGTTCACATAGGCTACACAAAAATCTTTTTTTTTGTTAACTTTTACTCTTTATATTTCTTGTTATTTCCACTCCAGTGCTCTAATCATTTGTAATTTAAATCCACCAGGCTTGTAATACACTTCTGTTACTCATTCTTCAAATCTTAAATGCCTTATCTACATAAATGCAAAGTAACACTATCAAATAGTCATTTTTTACCTCCCATAAATTCCTTCTTTCTCCAATGCAACAAATTTTCATTCACTTACATCACACTCTGTGTCATTCTTTAAAATGACACAAAAATATATAGCAAAAATCAAGAGACACAGGACTGTCCGGAAAAAGACAGAAGTAAAAATGGATAGGAAGTTTCAGTATTTACAGGGCTACACAGAAAGCACCCCTCAGCAGTCTTTATGAGACAGAGTAGAAGAAGATGGCTTTAGATTTTCAGAGAAGCTTAGATTGTGGTAAGAAGAGGTGGTGGTATCATCCATGTGGCAATAAAACTGCAATTATTGCATCTAAGATGAGCCTATGACTGACTCTGGTCCCATTGAAGAATCTGAGCATCTAATGCAGATTTAACTACTGCTTTCAGTTTGTAGTAGTCAGCAAATTTAGCTACACCCCCTTGACATCTGCTTTTGCTTCTGAGAAATAGATGCTGAAGAGCAGAGGGCCCCAGGACACAAGCCTGTGGAATCCCACTGGTGACATTTACCTGGCTACAGTAAGTATCATCTACCACAACAGTGTGGGTTCTGTCTGACAGTAAATTGGCTGACCAACAAACTGCATATGGGTTTATGTTAAGCTGAGAATGCTCTGCTATAATACTAGCATGTGGGATGATGTCAAAGGCCTTGGCAAGGTCAACGTAAGCAGTATGGACCGTCCAGCCCTCATGCAGGGCTTCAGTGATCTTTTTGAAGAATTTGATACGGTTTAGTAGGCACAACTTATCTTTTAGAAAGGTAAATTGGTTTAGGTCCAGTATCTGAAAGTCAGCTATATCACTGTTTATCAGTTCAGCAATTATACACTCCATAACTTCATACAAGATACTTTTAGATTTATAGTTTCTGGGGCCTATTTTGGGACCACTTTGTGTAATGGTACCACTGTAGCTATCATCCATGATTCAGGGACACAGACCATGCACAGAGTTAAGCTGGACAGTGTCAAGAGGGGTTTGGCTATGAGGTACTTGACATTTACCATAAGAGAGCAAGGGATATTTTCAGGTCTATGCTACTAGCGTTTTTGTCTTTGGCTAGGGCGGCTATAACCTGATCCAAGGAGATTTCGAGAGGGACTGGATGACTCAGCCATGAAAGTGGCACTTTTATTTGCCTGTGAGGATATTAGCAGTGACTTAGGGATCACAGTGGGAGACGCCGTAGTTTCAGTATAGAAATGGGCATCATTTCCAAGTTTCCTAACATAACTGAAGATGCTGTGTTTATCTTTAAAGTTGGTAGCAAGCCTAAATTCATACTCAGTATTGCAGCAGTTGACGGTGCGCTTGAGTTTTAGACACTAATAAGTCCCTTTTATGAGGGAAAAGTGGGCGGTTATTCCAGAAAGCATGATATTTCTTCTTTTCATTGTAAAGCTTGATATCTGGACTTTCTGGGACTAATTGTTAAGGATTCATTACCCTGCAACAATGTGTAGCTGCCAAACCTAAAGTGACATGGTGAATGGTGAAATTGTTCAACTTCTGAATATTCTGGGATTCCTATCTAACTTCATAATTGTGTTGTGCTCAGAGCTTCCACAGGAAAAGGGATACTACAAAAAATAAAAACTTTTCTTCCAAGTCTTGGTGGGTATAGTGCATGTACTCCGTGTGCCTATCCCAACACCCAAGACGGGGGTGTTTGTTGCAACTGCCTCATGAATGTGCCATCCCACACCCAGGGTTTTCTTAAACTGTCATAGCCATTTTTCTAGTCAGCAGAAGTACACATTATATATCTTTCACAAATTATTTTAACTTCTGTCTGCACATGTAGTGCAAGTTACTGAAGTAGGTTTGCCAAAATGTTGTGGTGCTCAGGTTTCATCTTACTGCAGCACAGCTGGGGAAAGTGATTCTAATGAAAGTGTTAAATTCCAGCTGTGGTCTACTGTACTGAAATACAAGGTTGCTGTATTTTCTGTCCGTACTGAGGACCATTCTCCTTCTGTGGCCCCCTCCCCTATGATAGAATGTCAGTGTTTCAAGAGAGCAGAAGTCTGTTATGAGTAGGGCTGCTACCTTTTCAAATGCCCAAAGTGGGACATTCTTTATGGAGAAGTGAAATTTTACGGATTCATAGGTTCATAGGTTGGTACTGGGCTATCTGCCCGAAGGCATATATTAGCCCAGCCACGTTGTGCCGTATTCACCGCCCCTTTAGTAGTTCCCTAGACTCTTGTACTAGCAGCTAGTACCCATGGCCCCTATCTAGTAGTGCTGTTGGTGTGATCCCTGGTGTGAACTTTCTGTTACCCATCCACTCATCAAGGTTCCTCTTGAAGAGTGATAGTGAGGGGCTCTGTCTTATGTAGATCGGGACCCTGTTCCATAGTAAGGGAAGTCTCTGCGAAGGGAATCTATCCATCCAGCATGTTCTATTCATTGTTCTGTTGAGGTTTATATCCCTAGAGCGTGTAGCCCGAGTAGATTTGGTTTTGCTAAGATGGAGCATGTTCAACAATTCTGGGTTGGACATGGTTCTGTACGTTAGACAGAGATCGCCTCTGAGAAAGCGGTATGCAACAGAGAACAGTCTTAGCTTTTTCAATCATGCTGCATAGGGTAACTGTTTGAGGCCAGTAATCCTCTTGGTTAGGTACCTCTGTGGTCTCTCCAGCTGCTGGAGATGTCTAGCCAGGTACATTCCAATTGGTGCATTGTACTCAATAATGGGGATGATGAGGGAAGAGTAGAGGGGCACCATTACATCCTTAGATCTTGATGCGAACCCTTTTGTGATCAGATGGGTCACATAGAAGGATTTTCTAACCACTTTGGCAACATAGTTATCAAAGGAAAGCTGACTATCTACTTGGGTCCCTAGATCCCTTATTTCTTCTTCAGATTTTAGGGGATTACCTCCTATGCTGTAGTTTGCGGGTACTCTGTTTTTTCCAAAGGGGATTACTATGCATTTTTTTTTCATTTAGCTTGAGACCATGGCTTTGACACCATGCATCAGTCTCATTTAGGCCCTTCTGGAGGATCTTCATGTCGGCCGGAGACTCTATTATAGCACCCAGTTTGCAGTCATCTGCAAACTTAGTCAGCCACAGCCCTTCTGTGCTTGCCTGTACTTCTGAGAAGTATATGCCAAACAGGAGGGGCCCCAGGACAGAGCCCTGAGGCACACCACTCATTACTGGTCTGGATTCGGACATAGATCCCGCTACTCCTACTTTATGGGATCTGTCTGAGAGCCAGTTTGCGATCCATCTTGTGACGTAAGGGTTTATGCCCAGGCTGGTGAGCTTATCAATAATATCTGACTGGGGAATGGTGTCAAATGCTTTAGCAAGGTCAAGGTTAAGCCGTGTATACCTCCTTTCCCTTATCTATAGCCTGAGTAACTGTCTCAAAGAAATCCACCAGGTTCAGGAGGCATGATCTGCCCTTGACGAAGCCGAACTGTGTGGGGTCCAGTGAATGGAGGTTCCCAATCTCTCCATTTATGAGTTCCATAATGATTTGCTCCATAGCCTTACAGATCAGACTGGTCAGACTTATTGGTCGGTAGTTCCCAGGGTCAGTTGTGGCCCCACCCTTGTGTAGCTGGACCACCATTGCCATGCGCCATTCTATGGGCACATATCCTGTGGAGAGGCTGAGACTGAACAGGGTATTACGATGTGGGGTTAATTCCTTTTGGAGCTCGCGTATGACACAGCCTGGGACACCATCTAGTCCCATGGAGGCAGTGTTTTTAGCTTTAGATAGAGCCTTGTTAACCAATGTGTCAGTAAAAATTGGACTTACACAATCCCCTGGAATGGTAATGGGCCCTGTAGGTGGTGGGGGGATTTGCACTGAACCTGTCAGCCAAGATGTTGGCAATGTCAGAAGGGTCAGTGTATTTTGTTCCATTTTGTACTAGCTCAGAACAGACCTGAGCATTGCCATTTAGGTTTTTGACGTAGCCATAGAAGGCCTTATGGTTATCCTTGGCATCCTTTGCAACTTTCTTTTCAAAATTAGCTTTAGTTGACTTGATGAGGGCCCTCAATTTCTTACTAATGCTGATCAGGGATGATTTTTCTACTTGAGATTTGGCCTTTTTTTGTATAAGTCTCCTCCTTTTATTGTAAAGTTTGCTTATGGCCGGGGTCCACCAGACTGGTTTCTTCTTGCTTGAGGAAGGAGTCTTGGTTTTATTTGGGATAGCACAGTCCATGCAATCCTGAAGATGCATATAGAGTACCTTGATGTGGGATTCCGCATCCTTGATATCATTATCCTTGTGCAAGGGAATAGTGAAGCTTTCCGTTTCAGATGCAAGTAGTTTGAAGTTTGCTTTGGAAAGGTTTTTGACTATGATTTCTTTGACTGGGGGAGGTGGAGGGGTGAGGATGTCCAGAGCTATCAGTTTTGGTTGGATCTGACCAAGGAGGGAGTGATAACGGGTGTGGTACAATGGGCACCCATATTTGTGATAATTAAATCCAATATGTTGTCCCCTCTAGTGGGGGAACATACTAGTTGTTCAAATGCATTTGAATTTATAAATTCTATGAATCACTGAGCATAGGAGTTGGAACATTGGTAGTTCGCTCAGTCTATACCAGGGTAGTTGAAATCACCCAAGATTATGGTGTTGGGTATGACCTTTATATTTTCCAATGTCTCAAGGAATGCAGAGTGAGCATCTTGGGACATGGTGGGTGATCTATAACCAGCTACGACTTGAAATGTGATTTTGCCTGCTGATAGTTGCGCATGGATGATTTCTGGGGCATCATGCTGTGCTACTAACCTGGAGATATGGGTATCCTTAATGAATATGGATATACCTCCTCCCTTTGTACTGCAATCTGGTAACTGAGGCCAGAAGGTATAATATTAATTGTAACCTGGCAGTGCTGGGGTGCTCTCTTGAGCCTTGAACCAGGTTTCCATCACTGCACAAACATTGATTTTCTTCATGCTGAGGAGAGCCTCGAGTGTGTGCATTTTGAGGTTGAGACTTCTGGCGTTGAGTAGCATTACCCTTAGTTTTTGGTTACCTGTGCTGGTTATGGTGGTTGGTTTGTCCTTTGAGCCTTGCCTAAAAAAGGCACTATGGGGATGGCAAGAGCCTTGGCCAGTCTTCGAAAACCTAGGGGTGACAGGTGCAACCCATCTAAACAGCGAGGCTTGTCTATCATGTCATCCCAGGCAGACAGACACTGGATCCCCTTAGAATGACACCAGAAGCTTAGCCAATTGTTGAAATTGATCATTTTGTCTTTGTATTGTGGTATCATTCTAGGTGAAGGTAGTATGCTACTCAAGGTCAGGGTCATACCAGCTTGGGCTACATGATTAGAGAGCTCCTCAATGTCTCTTTTCATGTAGTCCAGGGAGGTACGTCTTAGATCATTCACACCAACATGTACAATGACAGCATCATACTTGTACTTGTTCTGGAGTGACCTAAGTGCCTTTGTTATGTGGCAGATCCGAGCACCTGACAGACAGCTGACAGTAACCTTCTCCTTGTTCAGCCTGGTGAGTGGAACATCCGTGTGCCTTACTATAGAGTCTCCTATTACTAGCGTGTTAGGTATGGTGTTTTGCCTTAAGGGCTGTTGTGAGGCACACTGCTGAGGTGAATTATGTGTTTTCTGGCTTGTGTTTGGGAGTGCAAGTTGCTTGCTTGTCTGCCTTGGAGGGCACTGTTTCTTTTTCAGATTGGTACCTAGTGCCTCCGAATATGTTTTTGTGTATTTATGCGTATGTTTTGCCGGTGCTTGTTTTGTAGATTCATGTGTGACAGGTGGTGTGATGCAAGTGTGTCCCTTATCCTCTTGACTGTCTGTTACAGTCATGGGTTGAGAGCGCTTAGCCTCCAGTCTGGCTGTGTATTTGCATCTCTCACAAGTGTTTGTGTCTAGAGGTAAGAGGGGAGGGTTGTCTGTATACATGAGGCAGTTGTGACATTGCCTCAGGATGCCCAATTCCACCAGATGAACTGGACAATACACCTGAAGCTGACCTCTGGACATGCTTTGAAGAGTAAATTGAACTTAAGTCCTGCGGACGATCGAGGGTCTTATACTATATTACAATATTGCTGTCTAGGACATTTGGAGAATAACAGTGCTGTCTAGGAGATTAGGACAAGTGCTGCTTTCTGTTTTGCAATAAGAACAGCTGATCTGAAGCACTTGAGTTGAGGCTTGCCTAGTTCTAAGGGAAAATTTACAGCACAGACTTTGTGGGGCCGGGAATAGTATACCCCAGCTAACCGGTGCTGCCCGACGCTGCTCTGTGCGCAAGACCGTGCAAAAAGAGAGTTGCAGGGTTTTTCCTCTAGATAAGTGAGGAAAGTGAGTACAAGAGCTGTTTTTCTCTAAGCAAGTGAGAAAAGTAAGTACAAAAACTGTTTTCCTCTAGGTAATGAGGAAGATAGAGTGCTATACTAATTAGTAGCTTATTTAGTGCTTACAAGTTCTGAACAAGTGCTGAGCATGAACAAGCAAATTTAAGTGCTAAAACTAAGAATCTGTATCTGCACTAGATGATTCATGATTATCCAAAGATTATTCTTCAGACAAATGCACAAATGTGATTCACTGAAAACCACTTTCAGTGAAATTATTTCAAGCCTTTTTGTTTTATGCAGGGGGCAAGACCCCGAGACCACAATTCCCATGGTCACACAACAGTGGAGAAAGTGCAACAACCCCATCTGCTGAAAGTGGCTTTCCATGATTCAGTGTTCTCTCTGCCTCCTTTCAAACTATAACCCTTAGACAAACTTTCACATTCCTGATTTTACAGGACAAACCAGGCCCACAACCACTGCAAATGACTAGACTTCACTTGTTTGTCAAACTAAAAGTTCATTCTTGTAGAATCAGTGTTATTTATGTGGTTTATTATCACTTTACAGTGTTTCAGATACAAAATAATTGTTTTACGTAGCTATTTGAGGAAACTTAGAAAATAATTTTTGTCTGAAAATCTTAGGGCAGTTACTGTTTAAGGTGTCTTTCCTGGCTAAATCTGCCCTAGTCAATATGAATACCACCTCAGGTCTTTCCTGAAAAGAGGCCGCTGGCCTGTTTGGACTAACCCGGTGAATCAAATGTAAATAAAAAATAAATAAATAAAATGTGCACTCAGATGTTCATCACTTACTACTACCTTTATCTCACATACAACCAAACCTATAAGTAAACAGTTTAAAAAAAGAAAAGAAAACAATTCTTAACTTGCTTGGACCTCTCATGGAATAAGTCTAGGAAGGTTGGTGTTACCATTTGAGAAGCTCTGCCACAGAGAAACTAAAAGAGAATAGGTGTATATGGCCAGCATTTAATAGTAACTACTAGAAAATCCTGGGTGTTTTTTGTCCTTTGCAACTTTTATCTTTGAGCAAATGCAGTCAATGGGGTATGTAAAGTAGTGATGCAAATTGAATCGGTGTTTACAGTGCATGTGTATGTATTGGTGGGAGGAGGTTGAGCACCTCATTATACCAATGCAAATTTATTGTGACTTCTCACAAAAGAATTCATAAACTCTCAGAGTGACACTGTACATACTCCGTATATAGGTCCAAACCACTTTGTTGTGCTAGTGAAGCATAAAGCCCATCTTTGAGCTACTACCTGAGAAGATAAAGCCTATGCTGTTAAAAGAAACAGTGTGCTAGTGTTGGGTATAGCCAAAGTTGTTTCTTTTGCACCATCATGTAGATACAATGGCAGAAGATGAGATTTCCACAGTTGTCATCGACACTGGCTCCAGTGTATGCAAAGCTGGTTTTGCTGGATACAACTGCCCTCAAGCTATGATCTCTTCAGTTGTTGGTCACTGTAAGTACCAGGTTTGTATGTTTCCAAGTTTCTTTACAAAAGGTTCAACAAACTGAGCTAGAAACGGAAAGAGGAGATATGGTCAAGTTGCAGTTAAATTAAAATAAAAATTATATATCATGTTGTTATATTTTTGTAGGACTACAAATAAATCACTTGTTTTTAAAATTATAATATAAAAATGATTATTGCATTTGTTGACTGGAGTAGTTGAACAGGCTGTGATAGCTTCCTTTCAGCAGAGACCCAGGAAGAAAAGTTTCAGTTACGAAATAGGTAATTTTATGTAATAGAGTAAAATGTAAAGCTTGTTGCATTATGGACATACAATAAGTGAAAGGCAGCTATACTAGAGAAAATCTGCAGTCAGTAGAGTATAGAGTTATTACATATTAATGTAAAACTAATTAGCATATACATTGAGGTTAAAAATATCGAATTACAATTGTATGTTTATGGGTAGGAGAAATAAGAGGGAGAGGAGGTGTGGGAGATATGAGTAGAAAGAGGAGAGGAGATAAGAGGAGATAGCAGGGGACAGATAAGGAAAGGTACATAGTGTACGTATTTGTTAGGTGATGTACAGAAAAAGAAAGTTGAAGTGAAGCTGAGGTAAATATAGAAGGTACTGAATATGACCTGGAATTTTGAAAAAAATTGTCAGGAGGTAAGTATAGACAATAGAAGTGGCAGTGATGGTAAAGAGATAGAAGGCAGTAGGAAATTTATATTGAGAATTTGCTTTGTTGTGGTATACAGCGGTAATGTAGATGTATAAGGGCTTGGATAAAATGTACCTTAATCTTCAGTTTCACCCAATGGTTATATCATTTGTCTGTGAAACTACAATATTGCCAAGGATAGGTACAAAATTATTTTATTCTATGTAGAATGGAATTATGGATGGATGATTCCAGGACCCTTTTTAGCAAAGATCCAGACCAAATGCTGGACAAATGACAGAGGTATGAAAAGTATATACAATCAAAACAACCTTGAATGGATGAAAACAACAGAACACAACAAGGTTATATAGAAAGCAATTGCAGACAGTTTTCAGGTTCAATATATGAAATTAATACAATAGCAGATACTATAAGTGTAAAGGAATATACTTGTAAACATTTTGAGGATCAAATATTAGAATATGATGTTTACAATAGTTAAATATCTGCAATAGCAGACAAACTTAACTAATAGCTATGACAGTTTAAGGAAACCCTGGTTGTGGGATGACACAGTCATGTGGGCTGTCACAAAAAACACCCCCATCTTGGGTGTTGGGATAGGCACACAAGAGTGCATGCACTATACTCACCAAGACTTGGAAAAAGTTTTTGTAGTATCCCTATTTCCGTGGAGGCCCTGAGCATAACACAATTAAGAAGCTTTATTGGAATCACAGTTAAGTTTTCAAGGATGTAAATCAGGAAAGCAAACTGATTAGTAAAGAATGAGGAGGAGGTGGGCTCTACATAAAGGAAAATTGCTATTGTTTATTGATATTTTCTCTACAATAAGGTATATTAAATGGAAGAAATTACAATGTATCCTTTCACTTTTTTAATTTCTTCAAATGTTTTAGGTTTCTAATACCATGACAGGAATGGACCCCATTCCTGCGTCAGAATATGATTAAACTTCATGAAAATGGTATTGCTTCAGCCTTTAGTGTTTGCCAAGAGTCTGTATGTATATTGCTATATAGGTTCATAGGTAGGTACTAGACTATCTGCCCGAGGGCATTTATAAGCCTAGCTAGAGTGTGTCGGCTTTCGCCGCCCCATTGATTAATTAACTGATCCTCTGTCAAGCAGAGCCAATGAAGTGATCCCAGGGGTGTATTTTCTGTTACCCATCCACTCGTCAAGGTTTCTCTTGAAGAGTGTTATTGAAGGACTCTGCCTGATGTAATTTGGAATTTTGTTGCAAAGCATGGGGAGTCTCTGTGACAGGAATCTATCCCTCCAGCATGTTCTATTTATTGTTGTGGCGAGGTTTAGCTCACTAGAGCGCATGGCTCATAGTGACTTGGATTTCTTTAGGTGGAGCATGTCCATCAATTTTGAGTTGGACATGGCTTTGTAAGTCAGGCAGAGATCACCTCTGAGAAAGCGAAATGCCACTGAGTACAGCCGGAGTTTTTTCAGTCGGGCTGCATAGGGCATATGTTTGAGGCCAGTAATCCTCTTGGTGAGGTACTTTTGTGGTCTTTCCAGCTGTTGGAAGTATCTTGTGAGGTACATCCCAAATGGGGCATTGTACTCTATGATGGGTCTAATGAGTGACGAGTAGAGGGGCACTATAACCTCTTTATTTCTAGATGTGAACCCTTTAGTAATTGGGCCACATAGAAGGATTTCCTAACTACTTTGGCAATATGATTGTCAAAGGAGAGATTATAATCTACCTGGGTCCCCAGATCTCTTATTACCTCTTCTGTATTAAGGGGGCTGCCACCTATGTGGTAATTCGTGGGTGTTTTGTTTTTCCCAGACGGAATGACTATGCATTTTTTGGCATTTAGCTTGAGGCCATGACTTTGACACCAGCTGGCTGTCTCAGTAAGGCCCCTTTGGAGGATGTCCATGTCAGCCGGAGAGTCAATTATAGCTCCCAATTTGCAGTCATCGGCGAACTTGGTTAGCCATAGTCCTCCGGGTTTGCCTGTACTTCTGAGAAGTATATGCTGAACATTAGGGGTCCCAGGACCGAGCCTTGCGGGACACAACTTGTGACTGGTTTAGAGTCGGATCTGGAGCCCACTATTCTTACTATGTGAGCTCTGTCTGTAAGCCAGTTGGCAACCCATCTCGTGACGTAGGGGTGTATGTTCAGGCTGGTGAGTTTTTCTGCAATACCCGAGTGGAGAATGGTGTCGAAAGCCTTGGCGAGGTCAAGGTAGGCTGTGTGAACCACCTTTCCCTCATCTATGGCCTTGGTGACTGTCTTGAAGAAGTCAACGAGGTTTAGTAGGCATGATCTGCCCTTAATAAAGCCGAACTGGGTCGGGTCAAGTGTTTGGAGGTTCCCAATGTCTTTGTTAATTAGTTCCATGATGATGCGCTCCATATCCTTGCAGACCAGGCTAGTCAGGCTTATGGGGCTATAGTTACCAGGGTCAGTTGTGGTCCCTCCTTTGTGCAGAGGAATAACCATTGCTGTGCGCCATTCTATAGGCATGTAGCCTGTGGAGAGGCTGAGGTTGAACAGCGTGTATAGGTGGGGGGTTAGTTCATTTTGTAGTTCGTGCAAGACACAGCCTGGGACACCATCTGGTCCTACTGACGCTGTGTTTTTGGCTTTTGAAAGGGCTGTTTTCACCTGTGCATCTGTGATTTTTGGGACACTACACTTTTCCGGCATTGTTGTGGGCCCTTTTAGAGGTGAGAGGGGGATGAAGTTTGCACTGAATCTATCTGCCAGGATGTTGGCAATATCAGTAGGTTCAGTATATTTTGTGCTATTTTGCACTAGTTCAGTGCATATCTACGAGTTGCCATTTAGATTCTTAACATAGCTAAAGAAGGCTTTGTGATTATATTTTGAATCCTTGGCTATTTTTCTTTCGAAGTTAGCCTTGGATGATTTCATGAGGGACCTTAGTTTCTTACTGATACTGATCAGGGATGTCTTTCCTTCTTGGGATTTGCTTTTTTCTGAACTAGTTTCCTCCTTCTATTGTATAGCCTGTTTATTGCAGGGTCCACCAAACTGGTTTCCTTCTCTTAGAGGAGTGAGTCCTGGTTGTGCTAGGGATGGCACGATCCATGCATCCTTGTAGGTGCTCATAGAGTGCATTTGTAAAGGTTTCTGCATCTTGGGCAGCATTATCCTTTAGCATGGTGGCTGTGAAACTTACCACCTCTGTCTTAAGTAAGGCGAAGTTTGCTTTAGAAAAGTTTTTTACTGTGGTTTCCTTAGTTGGGGGTGGTGGTGGGGTGTGGACATCCAGAGTGATTAGTTTATATTCTGATCTAACCTGTGAGGGGTTGACCTCCGGTGTGGAACACCTGTCAACCATGTTGGTGATGACCAGGTCCAATATGTTTTTACTTTTGGTAGGGGAGTTTACCAGCTGATCCAGGGCATTTGAGTTGATGAATTCCAGGAAGCACTGGACCTGGGAATTTGTACTCGAGTAGTTTTCCCAGTGAATGGTAGGGTAATTGAAATCGCCCAATATCAGGGTGTTTGGTGGGACTTTCATGTTTTCCAGTGTCTGCAGAAAGGTGGAGTGGTGGTCCTGGGTCATGGAGGGTGATCTGTAGCAGGCCACAATTTTTATTGCAGATTTGCCCAATGTTAGTTGCACATGGATGATCTCAGAGGTATCATGCTGCGCCACTAACCTGGAGGTGTAGGTATCCTTGATGAATATGGATTCACCCCCTCCTTTTGTGTTTCGGTCTGTGTTTTGTGGCCGAAACGTGTGGTATGAGTTGTAGCCCGGTAGTGCTGGGGTGCTCTCTGGAGCCTTGAACCAGGTTTCAGTTACTGCACAGATGTTTACGTTCTCCATACTGAGGAGTGCTTTGAGCCCGTGCATTTTGAGAATTAAACTCCTGGCACTGAATAGCATAACCCTCAGTTTTTGTTAATTGTGCTGTTTACGGAGGTGGGTTTGACTTTTGAGCCTTGCCTAAAAATGGCACTATGGGGGGCAGCAAGACCCTTGGCCAGTATTCGAAAGCCTAGGGGTGACAGGTGCAAGCCATCTCTTGTGAAGAAATGCGGCTTGTTGAGCATGTCGTCCCAGGCTGACAGACATTGGATCCCCTTTGAATGACACCAGAAGCTTAGCCAATTGTTGAAATTGATAATTTTTTCTTTATACTGAGGTATCCTTCTTGGTGAGGGCAGGATGCTACTCAGGGTCAGGGTCATAACAGCCTGGGCTACATGATCAGAGAGTTCTTCCATGTCTCTTTTCATGTAGTCCAGGGAGGTACGTCTCAGGTCATTCACACCAACATGAACAATGACAGAGTCATATTTGTACTTGTTCTGGAGTGACCTGAGTGCTTGTGTTATGTGGCGGATTCTGGCTCCCGACAGGCAGCTAACAGTAACCTTCTGCTTGTCCAGCCTAGTGAGTGGGACGTCAGTGTGCCTGACTATAGAGTCATCTATCACTAGTGTGTTAGGTATGTTATTTCACCTTAAGGGCTGTGATTGTGCAGCACACTGATTTTGTGTTTTATGTGTTGTCTGGTTTGTGACGGGAAGTGCAGGTTGTTTGGGTGCCTGCTTTGGTGGACTCTGATGCTTTTGCAGGTTTTTATTTAGAGCCTCCGAGTATGATTTTGTGTATTTATGTGTATTTTTTGCCAGTGCTGTTTTAGTAGGTCTGTGTGCGGCTGGAGTTGTGGTGCAAGTGTTAACCTTCTTCTCTTGACTGTCTGTTCCAGTCTTGGGTGGAGACAGCTTAGCTTCCATTTTGGCTGTATAATTGCATTTCTCGCATACGTTAGTGTTTTTTGGTAGGAGGAGTGGGTTGTCTGTGTACATGAGGCAGTTGTAACATTGCCTCAGGATACACAGATTCACCAGCTGGACTGGCGAGTGCACCTGAAGTTGCCCTTTGGTCATGTCTGAATAGTAGGGTGAGCTGCTTAGTTTCTTGGTTGGTGAGGGGTGAATAAAGAGCCTTGCCCTGCTGGGCAATCAGTGTCAGGGTATATTAGTGCTTGCTAATAGGTCTGAGCAAGTGCTGGGCTGTAAGATGCTTTTTGAGTGCTTAGGTTGAGAGTTAGCCTAGTTTCAAGGGAAAAACTGAAGAGGAGACAGTGGAGCCGGGAATAATTTAACCGTAGCTAAGGGGCACAAAACTGTGCAAATGCAGTTTTTATAGTAGGGAAATAAAAGAGATAGAAATTAGCCCAAAATGGCCAATAAACTACTAACTTCTGGGCTGGAACCACTCCTCCAGGGACAGATAGGTTGCTCAAAGCTCCCCTCTCTCACAGGTGAACAGAGAAACTTCCTTCTATCCAAGTAAGGTATGGGCAACTCAGAAACTAGTATCACAGCCCTGAATTCAGCACTAGCCTGAAAACTGGACTATACTAGCTTAGAAAGGTGGGAAACAAGGAATTTTTTTTTTTGAAAAAATAAGGCAAAAACAGTAAAATACACTTAAAGCTTATATTTTTATTCGTAATAATCTTATTTTTGCTTTTATTCATTGCATTTGCAGAAGAGATTTCAGTGAAAATTTGCACTGTAGGGAAGGGATGTGAAGTGTAGCACAGCATGTTATCTATAATTTAGTTTCAAAATAAAAAAGGCAGCTTTTAAGACTAAACTTTTTTTCCCCTTCTAAATACTGTCCTGGCCTGCATTGAGTAATTTTTTTTTTGATTTGTTTGTAACAGCGATCCATGGATGGGACAGGACAAAAAGCAGCTATGTAGGTGAGGAAGCACACAAAATGAAAGAGATAATGACACTGAAGTATCCAATTGAGCATGGTATTGTCACCAACTGGGATGCTATGGAGAAAATTTGGCACCACACCTACAGTATGCTCATTGCTGCCCCAGAAGATCACCCTGTCCTGCTTACAGAAGTCCCTCAAAACCCTAAAGCCAACAGAGAAAAAATGACATAGGTATGTACACTTACTTGACAGTGGTCATTTTTTGTCAGGCACTTTTTAAGTATTTTAATTTACTTGCAGAATTATTATCTGCATTGGCAGTCTACATCAATAGTAAAGCAGCACTGCACATCTGTACATGTGACCTTGTTTCACCTGTATTCAAATTCTAATGGCGTACAAAGATACAGTAACGGTGCACTTTTTTGTATGTGCACCAGTTGCATATGTAAACTATGCAGTAAACTTTTCATTGTGAGCAATTTAATATGGTCTGGCTTAATGTAACACTGTACATAAGTGGACTGCATACCAGCAAATCATAATATATGGACCTCTTTGCTATACTAAAAACGTTCTAATCTTGTGTATCCCATTTTGTAGATCATGTTTGAAACGTTCAACACCCCATCGATGTATGTTGCTATTCAGGCTGTGTTGTCCCTGTTTGCCAATGGCAATACCACTGGTATTGTTATGGAGTCTGGTGATAGTGTTACCTACAGTGTGCCCGTCTGGGATGGTTATACCTTGTCTCATGCCGTCATACATTTAGACTTGGCTGGTTGTAACTTGACTGACTACCTACTGGAGAGCCTGACACAAAGAGACTGTAACAGCACCATAAGTATAGAAAGAGAAATAGTGAAAGACATTAAAGAAAAGCTGTGTTATGTTACCCTGGACTTTGCACAGGAGATGGCTGTTACTGCCTCATCTTCCTCACTGAAGACAAGTTATCATCTGCCTGATGGCTAGGTGATCAGCATTGGTAATGAGCAGTTCGGGTGCCCAGAAGCCTTATTCCAACCATACTTCCTGGGTAAGTATTTTTAAGTCCGGCAGACTTTCATTAAACCTTTAGGTTGTACACCTGTCTAAATTTAATACAGTAGAGACTGGATTATCAGAAACGTCGATTTTCAGAAACGTCAATTATCCAAACACAGCCTTCCAAAGATTTCTGGTAGGAAAAATCATAAAGTATGAATATGTAAACATTATACGTATTCGCTTCTGTATGCTTTTGAACTCGTAGCCCATTCATGTGTGAAAAATTTTCTTTATTGTCCACTGGAATTTCTGAATGGTTGAAAAGCGTATTCCCTATGTGCAGAAAAAACAAAGATTTTACAAGTTTTTTATCTGGTTCAATGTATGTTTGATTATCTGAATTACGGTAGGTCCCAATTAGTTTGGATAATCGACCCTCTACTGTTGCACTTAACATGAATGCAAGATCTACTTAAGTCTCTGTTGGCATTGTGTACTGTGTGAGAACTTCCTCTGTGACTGAATAATGCCTAATTTGTGCAACTCCTCCACTAACTTTGTCTTCCTGACTGATCATATTCAGTCTTTCTTTGCAGATCAGCAAACAAAATTATACAGAACTAAAAGTGCTCTGCTTAGAAATGTCATGTTACATTCACAGCACATAGGATTTTGTTTGCAAAGGAAGGCCTTCATAGTCATAGGATCATAATAAGTTTTATTTATTATTTATTTTTTTATTTTACATTTGTTGACCGGGCTAGTCTAACTGGATATATGTCCATTTTCATAGAGGCCCGGGGAGATAAGCTCCATGACACACAGATAATGTAAACGCAAAACAATATAAAATAACTTCAGTTGTGTATACAAGGACAAATTTGGATAATGCAGAAATAATAGAGAGAGGACAGAAGTCAATACAATGTGAAATGCATTCAATACAATATAAAATTCAAAATAACAAGTAGGTATATTACTTAATGTAGAAAAAAATGGAGGTATACAGGCTAATTCCATATACAAGTACAGAACAATAAAAGAGGCAGATTGATGTTCAGTAATAGTAAAAAATTAGTTTAGTAATAATTTTTTTTTTTTTTTTTTTTTTAACAAATAAGTATCCAGAGGGATGAAAATAATGAAATACAGAGTGAGAAAAGGTAAGGTATAGGATAGGCCGACTGTATTTGGGTAGAGTAGAGAATTAGTCAGGTTTAGTACAGAGGCATAACCAGTGTGTTTTGAGGAAAAGTTTCAGTCTGTTTTTGAAGAGTGATATAGAGGAAAGTGAGGAAAGTTCACTGGGTAGGAGATTCCAGAATTTTCCCACAGTGTTAGAGAAGAGAGAATCCCCAGCCCTGTTGTTAGATTTAGATGTGTTAATTAGAAGTTTCTGAGATGAACGTAAGGACTTTAGATTATTATAGGGGGTGATGATGGTGGATAGAGTAGGAGTATTGGAAGGTTGGTAAAGAGTCTTATGGGCAATGATTAGTTGGTGGTATTTGAGCAGATTCTGTAGTTCCAACCACTGAAGCTGCTTTAAATTAAAGCAATGGTGAGTTCTAAATGGGTTACCAGTAGCAAATATGGCTAAGTTATTGTATTAGATTTTCAGTTTATTGAGGTTATTCTTAGATAGATTAGTGAAAATGCTTGAGGCATACAGGAGTGTAGAGACTAGATGAGTTACTAGGCTATTGGCCCTGAGGCCCTTACAAGCCTAGCCAAGAATTTAGCCCATGTTCTGACAAGTTAGCGCCCAATGTCCCTGTCCAGCAGGGACATAGGTGGAATCCCAGGGGTGTATTTTCTGTTCCCCATCCAGTTATCTAGGTTGCGCTTAAAAAGGGTTATTGAGGTACTCTGCTTAATGTGGAGAGGGAGTCTATTCCACAAAAGGGAGAGTATCTGGGACACAAATTTGTCCCACCAACAAGTCCTACTGATGTCACAGACCAGGTTGAGATTGTGCATGCGGGTTACTTGAGTGGAGCTTGACTTGCAGATATGCAGCAGTCCCATCAAGGGGGGGTCTGAGATTGCTTTGTATGCCAGACAGAGGTCACCTCTGGGGAGTCTGAATGAGACTGAGAAGAGGGACAGGTCTTTTAGCCTATCTGTGTAGGGTACATGTTTGAGGCCCTGGATTCTCCTGGTGAGGAACCTCTGGTACTTCCAGCTGCTGCATGTGCTTTGTGAGGAATATGCCAAAAGGGGCATTGTACTCAATAATGGGTCTTACAACAGAAGAATGCAGGGATGTTATTACCTCCTTGTCCCTGGATGAGACACCCTTACTAATGAGGTGGGCCATGTAGAAAGCTTTCCATACCACAGAGGCAATATGGTGGTCAAAAGTCAGTTTGCTATCAACCTGGGTGCCCAAGTCCCTCAAGACTGATTGCGTGCTTAGGATCTTGTTCATAGGTTCATAGGTTCATACTAGGCTATCTGCCCAAGGGCATTTATAAGCCTAGCCCATAGTTATGTGGCTTTCGCCACCCCTTTAGTTTGAATAAAAACTATGCCTATCATTTTTCTGTGCCTCTGTCAAGCAGTGACACTGAAGTAATCCCTGGGGTATATCTGCGATCTCCCATCCATTGGTCAAGATTCCTCTTGAACAAGGCCAGCGAGGTGCTCTGCCTCACATGTACCGGGATTTTGTTCCACAGCATAGGGAGTCTCTGGGTGATGAATCTGTCCCTCCAGCACGTTCTATTTATAACCGTGTCAAGGTTTAAGTCTCCGCCCTTGTGGTTCTGAGGGATCTAGATTTTTGAGGTGAAGCATATTCATCAAATCTGGGTTTGACATGGCCTTATATGTCAGGCACAGGTCACCTCTGAGCAAGCGGTATGAGACTGAATAGAGCTGGAGTTCTTTCAGTCGGGCAGCATAAGACATATTTTTGAGACCCTTTATCCTTTTGGTGAGGAACTTTTGGGGCCTTTCAAGCTGCAGCAGGTGTCTGGTCAGATACATTCGAGCGGGCATTGTACTCAATCATAGGTCTAATGAGTGATGAGTACAGGGGACGATGACCTCCCTTGATCTAGATGTGAATCCCTTCATGATCAGGTGGGCGATATAGAAGGTTTTCCTAACTACTTTAGCAACATGAGTGTCAAGCGAAGGCTACTGTCAACTTGGGTCCCCAGATCCCTGATGACTTTTTCTGTGCTCAGTGGATTGCCACCTATATGGTAGCTAGGGGTAACCTTGTTTTTCCCAAAGGGTATGACTATGCATTTTTGGCGTTTAACTTCAGGCCATGGCTCTGGCACCAGTTATCCGTTTCTGTGAGGCCCTTCTGGAGGATATCTGTGTCAGATGTGTTTTCGACTATGGCCCAGTTTGCAGTCATCTGCAAACTTTGTCAGCCATAACCCTCCTGTGTTTGCTTGTACTTCAGAAAAGTAGATGCCGAACAAGAGTGGACCCAGGACTGAGCCCTGTGGGACACCACTTGTGACAGGCTTTGAGTCTGACATGGCTCCAGCAACTCTGACCCTGTGGGTTCTGTCACTTAGCCAGTTTGCAACCCATCTTGTGATGTATGGGTTTACATTCAAGCTGATGAGTTTTTCGATGATACCTGAGTGGGGTATTGTGTCGAAGGCCTTTGCCAGGTCGAGGTAGGCTGTATGGACTGGCTTTCCCTCATCAATGGCCTTGGTGACTGTCTCGAAAAAGTCAACCAAGTTTAAGAGGCAGGATCTGCCTTTGACAAAGCCAAACTGGGTTGGATCCAAAGTCTGCAAGTTCCTATGTCTTTATTTATAAGTTCCATTATGATCCTCTCCATGGCTTTGCAGATAAGGCTTGTCAAGCTAATGGGGTGGTAATTTCCAGGGTCTGTGGAGGCACCGCCCTTATGAAGTGGGACCACAGTCGCCGTGCGCCACTCCTTGGAGTACGTATCCTGAGGTGAGGCTAAGATTAAACAGCTGTCCTAACTGTGGGTTTAATTCCTCGTTGAGTTCATGAAGCACACAGCCGGGGACACCATCCGGTCCCATGGATGCTGTGTTTTTGCCTTAGTGAGGGCAGTTCTCACCTGGGCGTTGGAGATGTTTGGGGGCTACAATCCTCTGGAATAGATATCTCTCCTTTGGGGAGGGGAGAAGTTTGCACTGAACCTGTCAGCCAGTATGTTAGCAATGTGTGTAGGTTCAGTAATTTTCACATCATTTTGAACTAATTCTGAGCATATCTGGGAGTTTCCTCCTAGGTTTCTAACATAGCTAAAGAAGGCCTTATGATTGTCTTTAGAGTCCTTGGCGATTTTTCTCTTAAAATTTGCCTTGGATGATTTTATGAGAGCTCTTAGTTTTTTACTTATAATGATCAAAGGTGTCTTACCTTTCAAGGATTTTGCTCTATCTTGTAGTAGCTTCCTCCTTTTGTTGTAGAGCTTGTTTATGGCTGGGGTCCACCAGACTGGATGCTTGCCTTTGGTACAGACAGTCTTAGTTTTGTTTGGGATTGCCTGATCCATGCAGTCCTGTAGGTGCTGGTAGAAGGCATTTGTAAGTGATTCAGCGGTTTGAGTAATGTTTACCACTGGCTCAGGGGCCTTAAAGGAGACCACACTAGTTTTTAGAAGTGTGAAATCGGCTTTTGAGAAGTTTTTCACTGTGGTCTTTTTGTTTCAGGTGGGGGGATGAGGACCTCCAGCGAGATTAGTTTATGATCTGATCTCACCAGTGAGGGGTATACTTCGGTGTTGAACATTTTGATCCCATGTTCGTGATGATGAGATCAAGTATGTTTTCTCCTCTTGTGGGGATGGTGACTAGTTGTTCCATGGCATTTGAGTTTATGAACTCCAGGAATCTTTGGGTTAGAGTGTTCGGGCTTGAGTAGTGTTCCCAGTCTATATTAGGGTAGTTGAAGTCACCTAGTATGATGGTGTTTGGAGATACATTTATCCTCCAATGTTTTCAGGAAGGCCATGTGAGGTTCCTGAGTTTGAGAGGGTGTCCTGTAACATGCTACAAATTGCAGAGCAGTCTTGCCTATGGTTAATTGCACCTGGATGGTCTCCGATGCATCGTGCGTTGCCACCAACCTTGAGGTGTGGGTGTCCTTTATGAATATGGACACACCCCTCCTTTCTTGGTGTTGTCCGGATTTTCGGAGCGGAACGCAGGATATGAGGTGAAACCTGTTAGTGCTGGGGTGCTGTCAGGAGCCTTGAACCAGGTTTCTGTCACAGCACAGACATCGATGTTCTCCATATTGAGAAGGGTCTCGAGTGCGTGCATCTTGAGATTGAGACTTCTGGCATTGAGCAGCATTACCCTTAGTTTTTTCCTTTTGGTGTTCTAGGGTGGTAGGTTTAGAATTTGAGCCTTGCCTAAAAAGGCACTATGGGGGTGGCAAGAGCCTTTGCCAATATCCGGAAGCCCAGGGGTGACAGGTGCAAGCCGTCCCTTGCAAAGCAGCGTGGCTTGTCCAGCATGTCATTCCAGGCAGACAGACATTGGATCGCCTTTGAATGACACCAGAATTTAAGCCAATTATTAAAGCTGATCATCTTATCACTGTATTGTGGCATCATTCTAGGTGAAGGTAGGATACTGCTCAAGGTCAGGGTCATACCTGCCTGGGCTACATAATCAGAGAGCTCCTCGATGTCCCTTTTCATGTAGTCCAAGGAGGTACATCTCAGGTCGTTGACACCAGCGTGGACAATGACTGAGTCGTACTTGTACCTGCTGTTGAGAGACCTGAGTGCTTGCGTTATGTGGCGGATTCTAGTGCCCGACAGGCAGCTTACTGTGACCTTCTCCTTACTCAGTCTGGTGAGCGGGACGTCAGTGTGTCTGACTATGGAATCACCAATGACAAGTGTGTCTGGCATTTTGTTTGGCCTTAAGGGCTGTGACTGTTTGACACTCTGACTGTGTGGTCTATGTGTTGCATGTGTTGGGTCGTGAGGTGGTAGTTGTTTGGGTGTCTGCTTTGGTGGCCTCTGCTGTTTTGGTAAATTTTTGATCAGAGCCTCCGAGTATGTCTTTGTGTGAGTATGTGTATGATTTGAAGTTGTGATGGTACCATGTGTGACTGGGTATGTATTGTGTGTGGTTACCTTCTCCTCCTGTCTGGTCTTGCCAGTCCTATGTTGAGAGAGCTCAGCCTCCAGTTTGGCCATATAGTTGCATCTCTCGCATGTATTTGTGTTTTGTGGGAGAAGGAGAGGATTGTCTGTGTACATGAGGCAATTGTAACATTGCCTCAATATTCCCAGGTTCACCAGTTGAGCTGGAGAGGACACTAGCAACTGATCCCTCGACATACTAGAAGTAGTAGATAAAGAGACTTTCAAAGGACTCCGGGGAAGTGGGTTTTAGGCTGGTGGGGTACTATCTATAATAAGAGTGCTTTATCAAGGTGCAAGTACTGTAGGAGTAAGTGCTAGGCTTTACAGATAGAGAATAGTCTACTTGGGAATCAAGTAGAGATGAACTTTTCAGTTATAGGATATGCTGGTTAGATCAGCAGTACAGCTCGAGGAAGGTAGTTCTAAGGGAAAATTTGAAGAGTGGAATTTAGATGTCCCGAATAGTTTAACCGCCGCTGCTCTTGTGTGCAACAGTGGCAACTCCGCGCTAACGCGCGTTTAGCGTGTTTTATAGCAGGGGGCTGAAGGGAGCTAGGAATTGGCCCAAAACGACCAATGGACTACTAGTTTCTGGCTGAAACTTCACCAAATCGGACAAAAAGGCCGCTCAGTGCTTCCCACTCCCACTGGTAAGCAAAGAAACTTCCCTCCTTCCTAATAAGGCAATGGATCAGTAACAGGAACTAAAAACAAAGCCCAGTTATTAATGTAATAACTTGTGGGAATGTCACTTTCCCCAAAGGGGATGATGATGCATTTTTTGGCATTCAGCTTGAGGCCAAGTTTCTGGCACCAGTCAGTTGTTTGGCTGAGACCTTATTGGAGGATGTCCACATCACTAGGGGAATTGATGACAGCGACCAGTTTGCAGTCGTCTGCAAACATGGTCAGCCATATCCCACTGGTTTTGGCCTGCACCTCAGAAAAGTACATCCCAAACAACAGAGGGCCCAAGACTGATCCCTGGGGTACACAGCTCATTATGGGTCTACTGCTTGAGGTGGCTTCCCCTATTTTGACTAGGTGGGTTTTATCACTGAGCCAGTTTTCTACCCATCTGGTAACATACAGACTGATGCCTAGTTGAGACAGTTTATTATACCCAATAGGAAATAGTATCGAAGGCTTTAGCCAGATCAAGGTAGGTGGTGTGCACAGTCTTCCCCTTGTCCATGACTTTGGTGACTGTCTCAAAAAAGTCATCCAAATTTAACAGGCATGACCTCCCCTTGACAAAACCAAACTATGTGGGATCGAGTGTTTGGAGGTTGCCAATGTCCATGTTAATGAGGTCCATGATAATCCGCTCCATGGCCTTGCAGATAGGCGAGTTAGGCTGATGAGTCTATAATTTCCTGGATCTGTGAATGCTCCATCTTTGTGCAGAGGATGACAGTGGCTGTTCTTCAATCGGCTGGGATGAAGCCTGTGCTCAGGCTTTGGTTGAATAGGATGCCTAATAGTGCTAAGTTCCTGCCTGAGTTCATGTAGGATGCAGCCTGGGATGTTATCAGGTCCCATGGAGGCTGTATTTTTTGCCTTTGAGAGGGCAGTGATAACTTGTTCCCTAGAGATAAGGGGCGGGGGACAGGTGCTGGGGATGTCCTGATTTACTGATGGTGGGACAGAGGGGTGAAGTTTTCATTGAACCTTTCTGCCAGCAAGATGGCTATATCTACGGCGTTTGTGTATGTGGTGTCCTCGACCACCAGTTCTAAGCAGATCTGAGTGCTTCCTTTGAAATTGTGGACATATGTGAAGAAGGCCTTATGATTGTCTTTAGTAGATGTAGCCCATTTGGATTCGAAGTTTGCTTTGGAGGATTTCACTAGTGCTCGTATTTGCTTGTGCAGGCTAAGGAGAGATTGCTTCCAATTAGGCACCTACTCCTTCTTGGTCCTGGACAGCAATTTTTTTCCTTTTATTATAGAATTTATTTATTGCAGATGTCCACCAGAAAGGTTTACTCTTCCTTGAGGATTTTGTCCTGTCGGGTATTCCTGATTCCATGCAGCTATATAAATGCTCATATAGTACTTTTGCTGTAGGTTTGGACATATCTGCCAGTTCCTATGGAGGGGGGAGTGGGCTGTGAAGCTGTTTATACCTTCCCTCAGGAGGTTGTAATCAGCTTTGGAGAAGCTTTTTTTTGTTTGACCCTAGCTGGGGGGGGGGGTCTGCAGAGATGGTGACTTCGAAAGTGACCTCTTGGTGGTCGGATCTTACCAGAGAGGATGGCACTGTAGGTAAGCAGTACTGGTTACTCATGTTGGTTAATACTAAGTAAAAGATATTTTCACCTCTTGTGGGGGTGTCAACCAAAGGCATTTGCATTGATGAAATCAAGGAATCTCTGGGCATTTGTGTTTTGCCATGAGTAGTTCTTCTAATCTATGGTTGGACAGTTAAAGTCACACAGGATCAGAGTAAAGAGTTGAATCTTGATAGGTGGAGTGGGCATCTTGAGTCAAAGCTGTGGGCCTGTAGCTAGCTATGATTTGAATAGGGTTCTTGTCAATGCTTAACTGCACCTGGAGTGTCTCCTGTGGGTCATACTGTTTGACCAGTCTGGAGGTGTGTATGTCTTTTATATATATTGCAGCTCCACTTCCTTTTGCTTTGCTGCCCACAGTTTGGGGTCTGAATGTATGATAGGATGAGTAACCTGGTATGGCTGGGGTGCTCTCCACAGCTTTGAACTAGGTTTCTGTGACTGCACAAATGTCAGCATCTTCCAGGTGCAAGAATGCTTGCATTGAGTGAAGTTTCATGTTTAGACTCCTAGTGTTTAGCAGCATGACCTTTAATTTGCGTTTTGATGAAATTTTCATGTTGGTAGTTTTCACCTCATGGCATTGCCTAAAAAAGTCACTATGGGGGCAGCAAGATCCTTTGCCTAAAGTCCAAGGGAGACAGATACAGGCCATCTCTGGTAAAGCATTGTTGTTCTTCAGTCATGTCTTTCCAGGCTGTTAGGTACTGGATCCCCTTGGAATAACACTAGAAACTAAGCCAATTGTTAAAGTCAATCATTTTCTGTTTGTACTGAGGCATCATTCTGGGTGACAGTAGAATGCTGCTTAAGGCTAGGAACATACCTGCCTGGAACACATATTCACTGAGCTCAATCATGTCTCTCTTCATATAGTCCAAGAAGGTACATCTCAAGTCATTCACGCCAACATGGCCTATGACAGAGTCATAACAGTACCTGTTGTTGAGAGACTTGAATGCATGGGTGATATGGTAGATTCTGGCACCTAACAAACAACTAACCATGACTTTCTTCTTATCCAGCCTGGTGAAGGGCACTCATGATGGTGTCTCCTGTGACTAATATGTTGGGTTTATGATTAGGCCTTAGTGGCTGTGAGACAGAGGTGTGTGGAATATGTGTGGTGTGTGGTGTGGTGGGCAGTGGAGTTCGAGTGTGTTTTTGCTTCGGAGGTCTCTTTTGTTTGGGTATGTTTTTGTTGAGGACCTTTGCATATGTGGGTGTGTGGTGTTTGTGTTGACAACCTTCTCAGTGCCAGATATACTGGCTTGTGAGGGGGAGAGCATAGACTCTAGGCTCTTAATGTAATTGCATCTCTCACAAATTGTGTTTCTAAGTGGTAGTAGTAGAGGGTTGTCCATGTACATGAGGCAGTTGCTACACTGTCTCAGGATGCCCATATCAACCAGACTGGCAGGAGAAAATGTAGGAAATTGTCCACCCATATTTGTCAGAATCTGAGGGAGAGAAGCCAGAGAGAGCTAAGAGGGAAAAGGGTGGAAAATTTATGAGTAGTGCTACTAGGTGATCACGCAAGTGCTACTAAGGGAACATTTGTAGCTGGAATACCTCACAAAGGGTTAAAAACAGTGCAGCTGTGGTGTGTGACATGCAAACAAGCCCAAACCAGCTGAAACACAGGGTTTAAATACCACAAAAATAGAAGATTCTAGTAACACAGAAATCTAGCCAATCCTGCTAGTCCCTGCTTTCTTTACAATCAGCTTGTGCAAGACAAGGTCCAGGCAGCCCTGCTACTCTCTCCAGCAGAGGAGATAGGCCCCTACCAACACAAGATGGCTGCCAGAAACACAGAAGGCAAACACAAGATGGCTGCCAGAAACACAAAAGGCAAAAACAAACTGCTATGGATGCAGTAAACCTGTATCCAGACTATGCTACTCAATTCAAGGGTTAAGAACACAGTAAAACTCACAAAAAGAACAGATTAACCACTTACAGACAAAAGCAGAACTCACAGCATGTAAAAATACAGTTAAACAGTAATGAAATGCAGTAAAATGCAGGTAAACATTAATGAATTGCAGTAAATAGCAATAAATTGTAGTTAAACAGTAATGAAATACAGTTATCAGTAAATTCCTTTAAAACAGTGCAAATCTGATAAATTAGCTCACAATCACAACAATAAAAAAAGCTCAGATAAAGCAGCAATTCAGTAGAATACTGTCATCAATTTAATAAGGCTACCGACAAGCAGTAACAAATGTGGCAAACTAAATGCAGTTGAACACATAAGAACATGCAGCAAAATGACAACACATAAGAACATGCAGCAAAATGAAGTAGGAAGAGGCACAATTTTTTTAAGTAGAAAGTGAGGAGACAGAAGATAATTCAAGGTTAAGAAGCTAACGGGGTGGACCTTCACAACTGATCACACTGTGCTCAGTAGAATGAGCTGATGCAATGGGTGGACCTTCACAACTGATCTCACTGTACTTAGTAGGATGAGCTGATGCAATGGTACTGGGAGGAGTCTCCAACATCAAATTTATAGTAGAGGCAGGCAACTATAAAACCACCAAGCTTTAAGACCAAAACAGATGGGTGTGGATACAATATCAGAACAGAGTTAAGGAATGAATTCACTAAGCCTAAAAAACAGTTGCACAGTTTAAACAGATATGCAGCAAATATTGTTTTAGTTAATCAGAAGTGCAGAAAACAGTTGAAAATAAGCACTTATCTTTTATAGTCTCACAGCAATTTTTGGAAACAGCAGAGCAAGAGCATTAGGACTAACTCGCTGCAGTTTTGAGCAAACAAGCGCAAACTGGTTTAAACACTGGCTATTTAAGGCAGAGAAACAAGAACCAGCCAAATTATCCAATTAAAAAACAGAGTCTTGTAGCAGTAACTCTATTCAGGTCAGACCAAACTGAAATTCCCTCCCATGAAGAAACAGCTAGGCCTCTCTAGACAAAAGTCCAGAGATTTAGTGGTAATTAGGGTGAAATCTATCACATTAAGTAGTGTTACAAACTCCAAAAGCACTGCTTTTTGGAACAGTTTTCTTGCTTTGTGTTCATAAATGTATGGACATGTCTGGTTAGTACTGCTTTCACTTGGCTATGCCTAGTTCAGCAGTCCCAGGCCAGATTGGGCAGCCAAAACACTGGCTTATGGAATTTGACTGTACCATGTAAAATCCACATGCACTCAATGCGAAAGTGACTGCAGGTTTTCTTGATTAGACTTCGGGCCCAATTATGTCTAATCCCCAGTGAGAAATCTCTTCCTGTATGCTTTTGAAATGCATTTGTGCATGTGCCTGCACACACATATACATACAGAAAATAGTGAGAACTGCTTTATGTCAGCTCAGTTACCCTATATTTGGCATCTTTTTATTGCTGTGTAGATCTTGTACAACATGCCTTCAGTATCATCACATTTAGTTGCTGTACGTACTTATGTACTGCAACTTTCTTTCACCCTGTATCATTAAATCAATGCTTTAATACTGTGCTGTTTCCTTCTTTTTGTAAGGACCGGCTGGGCTCAATGAAAGGCTAGGTATTCTATTTGGATTGAGGGGATTGTTGAGGAAAGGCAGCAGAGCTCAGAAACTCTAATGCACTAGGAAATCCGCACACTGGGAAGAAAGTAATATCCCTCAACTTCCCAATTTCACTGACTGTAGACACTGTGCTGCTCAGAATAGTCTGTGCATATCAGCACACATATGCTGCAGTAATGTAACTATGGCACAGACTTTTAACTACTGTATAGTCTTCTGAGATGTTTAAATCCATGGTGTCTGCTTCTTTTCTGCTAAATTGTAATCAGATATGTATAGAATGTAACCCAATAACATTGGTGCTGTAGAGCAATATTAAACATTTGATGAGCTACTACCAGCTAGATGCTTTTTTCATTCTTTCTTTTGTAAAAAAAAACTGTTAGCATTTTTGATTCTTTTATTTTTTTAGCATTTATTATGCACAATATATAATTTTCTTGCATTAAACTACAGCTAAATCTGTTTTTTTCTCTTGATTTTACCTACATTTGAATGCACTGTGACTTGGTAGTCTGGGGCTGTTTTATTTCTTGCCTGTCATGCAGATTTTTTGAGGGGGATTGTGGGCCACTGCATGGGTGTTTGCTGCTATTATGTTACTGCTACTAATTCTCTTTCTTCCCTCAATAAGATGAGTAACTTGATTTTGTTTTATTTCACAGGTAGAGAATGTGCTGGAATTGATGAGATCATTTACACCTCCATTATGAAGTGTGATGTGGAGCTTCGTAAGGAGTTTTTTTATAACATGGTATTGGCTGGTGGCTCTACCATGTTCCCTGGCATTGCTGACCGGATGCTAAAAGAAATAACTGCTCTGACATCAAGTACAATGAAAATAAAGGTATATTGGGTAACTAAAGTAAACATTTCTTGCTATTAGTCCTGCTGCCAAAATTACACTTGGCTTTATATTTTTCAACAATTGCAACTGCGTGTCACATATTTCAACAAAGGAGAACATTTTGAGTGGCATGCTAGTGAGAGATTTACATAGGTATTTTTTTTTACACTTTTTGAGCATTAGGAAAGGGTCTATGTATGTCCACTTGCAGTGAACCTACTATAGTTTGGAATTAGCTATTAAAACATGAACTATTATTTTATTTTTACATTTGTTAACTGGATAAGTGCACGGTCTTACAATCCTTTCAGGTATGGCCCAAGCCATTTTGGCATGAGCTAACAAGAAATGTCATTGCAAATAAAAGGCAACATGCATTTTAACAGTAATTTAAATAACAAAAGTAGCATAATTAAAGAAATAAAGCATCCATAATGTGAGTAGCTAACAATACACATGTGCACCAACATGCATTTATGAAAGATTAAAAAAAATGAGGCAGCTATTGATCTAAGTTTATACTAAGGGCCAGATTTGGAATATGGTCAGAGCAGTCTGATCAGTGCTGAATAAACAGGAACAATGACCTTTTTGGATATGGATGAAATCCTATAGCAGTTAGTTGTGCTAAATAGGATTTCCTGACTCATTTGCCATGTAATGAGCAAAGGAGACAAAACTGGTGACCCATAGATCCCTGACTACCTTTTCATTTTTAAGGGTGTACGTTCTACATTGCATGGTGTCAGTAATTTCTGTTTTCTAAAAAAATAATACCATACTTTTAGCATTAAATTTAAGCTAATTTTCCAAACATTAGAATGTAGATATCTGACAGGCTTTTGACAATTACACCCAGTTTGCAATTATCTGCAAATTTTGTTAATCTAAGGCACTGGTCATCATTTTTGAGAATGGAGAAGTAGATGCCAATCAGGAAAGGACCCATCACAGACTTCTGGAGGACTCCTTCATATACTTTACTACTATCTGAAGAAGCACTTGCCACACAAACTGTGTGGGTTCTGTCTTTCAGTCAGCTGGCTAGTTGCCTAGCCATCTTACCATGTAAGGAGTTATTATAGGGATGTCAATTTCCTTACAATTCCATCATGAAGTATGGTACTGAATGCTTTTGCCAAATCAAGATAAGCTGTAGGAACAGAAGGATCACTACTGATAGCTTGTATAATCCTGTCAAATAAATTAAGGTTAAAGAGGCATACACTACCTTTGATGAAGCTAAATTGTTAGAGGTCAAGCCTAATGAGATTTTTAATATTATAATTAATGAGATTGGTTGTATCGTCCATGCCTTAACAGATCAGACTCATAAGGCTGATAGGTCTCTAATTTCTGGAGCAGTGGAAGAGCCACCCTTGTGGAGCAGCATAACAACAGAAGTTCACCGGGGTTGGGGAACATAGCTTGCGGCTAAGCCTTAGGTTAAACAGTTTAAGACAAGGTTTGGCAAGAGTCTGCTTGATGCTGTTTAATAGGCAGCCATGCATAATATCGGAACCCATAGAGTAAGTGGTTTTGTTTTTTTGATAATACCTTAAGAACATGTTATTTAGTCATGGTAGGAGGTGCAAGGGACTCTGACATGGCTGATGCTAGAATAGGTGTTTTGTTTGCAAAATTTGCAGGTAACTAGCTTGCTAATGAATTTACTGCTTAACTTAGGCTAGAGTGAGGATCCAAAAAATGTTCCAAAACCACAAACTAAGAAATACTTGCTGCTGGAAATCAAACAGTCCAAAACCAAGCCGTAAAACCTTCAAGTGTTGCTCAAGAAGTGTGATGCAATCCAGTAAAAGTGTAAAACACAGGTTTAATCCAAGAAATACAGTACAATCCTTAAGTGTATAAGCGCTTTTATTTTAAACCTTTTATCAGATACAAGTTGTAACAGTTCTAGAGCCATTTAAATACACTTCACTGGTCATGCGATCCTTTTAAAATTTTAAAGCAACATTCCCCTATTATAAACATCCCCCCAAAATATATACATTGTCATTAAATTCATGCCCTAGTATACATACTTTTTTAATTGTTGTGCTATTAAAATTAGTTCATGTTGTTGTCATGCACAGTAATCTTTATAAATAAACCATTAATAATAATAAAAATAGCAGCAAAGTGTTATTTTTATAACAATTTCTCTCTCCCATGCTTTTAATTTCAGGATGGGGGCAATACTGACATGGTCGTTTAGTCCTGGTTGCCTATATGCCACTAGTTGCAGCTGCCATTTTAATTCATGTTGCTCCAGTATTACTGTCCAAGGGACCCCCCCCCCGCTTTTCTTTCTCCATTCTTTCTAATATGCTAAATTTAAAAGAGTGGTCAGAGTATTCACTTTGGTGCCTAAACAGTGCATTGGTGGTTCTTTCTTTTTTAATTTCGTATAAATATTCATAAATACGATTACGGAGCTTTCGCTCCATTTTTCCCACATAAAACCCATCACATCCCTGACATTTTGCAATGTAAATTATATCTGTAGTGTCACAGTTGTATTTACCCTTTATGTTTAATTTTCTTCCCTTTAGGTTGATTTGAGTGCCCTCAAGTATGTATTTGCAGTAACTGCATCTCCCACATTTTGACATCCTATTAGTTAAAGCATTTACCACTTTCCTTTTTGCTTCAACCATATTTTTTATGTTACTGCCTCTTCTATAAATAATACTGGGCATTACCCCTATATCATCGATTATGTTTGGGTGTTCTTGTAGCACCTTCCAGTTTTTGTTCAAAATCCATTTTATACTACCACTAGCTTTATTAAAGGTGGTAATAAAGGCATTATGGTATTTTTTATGATTACCATAATTTCCAGTAGTACTGGTGGTTATCTTATTTTGTAAGTTCTTTGTCAAAATAGGTTGGTAAAATCCATTTTTTTCTTTTAGATGTAACTTCTAATGTTAACTCATTTAATAATCCTGATGGGTAACCTCTTCTAGTTAACATCCCTACTAGGGTATCCACTTCTTTATAGTAGTCTTCATCTAGGGTGTTCATTCTGGCTGCTCTAACCAATTGACCTTTGCCACTGCCCTTTTCTGTTTAAAGGGGTGGCAGCTGGTGAAGTGGAGTAACAAGTTGAAATATGTTGGTTTCCTGTATATACTAGCTACATATTCCCCCAAACCATAGTTCTTCCTACGCATAACATCCAAAAATGGCATCTCGTTTTTGTTGTATTGGCATGTAAAAATTTAAGGAACTCTGTACTTTCATTAATATACTGTAGAAACTTTTTTAATGTAGCCTCATTGTTTCCCCATACAAGGAAGATGTCATCCAAATAGCGCAGGTAAAATTTAATATTGTCTGTGTGGACACTGTTGTGCACAAACGTCTTTTCCCACTCCAACATAACTACGTTTGCCAAAAAGGACCCCACTGGGGAACCCATGGCCACTCCTTCTTTTTGTTTGTAAATTTCTTCCTCAAAGTATAAGTAGTTATTGGTGAGAACTATTTCTAAGAGTTCTATGACATTATTTACTATAGTCTGGTCCAAGTTTTTGTTTTCCAAGTAATCCCTAGTCCATTCTAAGGCTATATTGTGTGGAATTATGGTATATAGATCCCTTACATTAATAGTAGTCATAATATCTTCCTTTTCAAATCTAATAGTGTTTATTTTGGACAGGAAGTCCCAAGAGTCCCTACACAGATGTTGTTCTTGTGTTAGAAAATGTTTACACTTAGTATCAATATACTGAACATATATAGAACAGTGATGGAGCCCCTACCATCCACTATCGGTCACATAGGTGGCTGGTTAACTGACTTGTGGATTTTAGGGACTCTAAAAATTGTGGGGATTCTGGGTGACGTAACACTTAAATATTTAAATTCATCCATGTCTATTCTTCTCTCTATGAACATGTCTCTGATTTGATTAGTTAGTCTCAAATATGCACTGTTTAACTCTGATCTACTACTTCTTTCATATGTTTCTGCTTGTAGCATTCCATTTATGTTGTTCTTGTATGTTTCCTGCTTCATAATAACAACAATACACCCGCCCTTGTCGGGTTTCATGACCCGTAATTCATTAAAATGTATGAAATCCATAATTTCTTCCCCTATATCATTACCGTTGTTTTCCCTTCTTTTTTTGTTATTGCTCTCATAATGAGCCCTTAAATCAATTTCACATATTTTTTTAAATATATTCAGAGCGGGGTGTACTGGTGGGTTGTATAAGCTACTTGTTCTTAATGTATCCTAAATGCTATTACTATTATCCTACTTAAATAACAGTTGAAAATTCATTCTACGTGTATATATAATTTTAAATCAATTAGTACATTAGTCAAGTTCATTTCACTTTTGGGTACAAAATTCATACCTTTTGCAAAATAATCAGATACATCTGTCCATATAAAGTGTTCAGTATACAATGACTGGGCCCTCCCTCCAACACAATTCCGCTTCATGCCCTGGTTCAGTTTCTGTTCTTTGAGCTATAATATTCTCATCCCCATATCTGTTCAGGTATTCCTTCTCCGGTATGGTGGTGCATTGCCTTGATAATAGGTGTTCCCTTTGCCCTGAAATGGGCCCTTTACATAGTTCTTCCTGTTGTAATATACTCTTTGTTGATTCTGTAGTCATACCAACCTCCTAGGTAATGGAAAATCCTGCTGGTAGTTAGGGTTGTTGGGTGAAAAGTTGTTGTGCCAGTGTTCATCACTGATATTGTTTTCTTGTTCCATATTGGTATAGTTATCCCCTTCTGTCCCCATTGCCTGGTTGCTGAATCGTTCATTAAAACCTTTCCAAGTTCGTGAAGTCAGTGGTGGGGGGTAGGCCTTTCCCATTTCATACTCTCTTCTGTCTCGTTCGTATGTTTTCATCTTATATCCCTTAGTTTTTTCAATACTTTGTTCTATACTGCAAAATACTTGTCCATGCTCAGTTTTGTAGTCCTAGTATGATTTGTCATTGACAATACTGTCATTTAACCTTGTGACCTCCATAGTTAATTTGTCGATGAACTTATTGTTATGGTGAACTATGAGTTCCATAAATTCAGACCCTTCTTGTCAAAGAGAGCCACAAGATCTTTGTGTAAGGGTGAACAGATGTCTGTCCAAGTGGGATACCTCCACTGCCTAAAGCCCTTCGGCATTCTGTTTGTTTTAATATTCTCCAATAAAACTGCAACTTTTTTAGCTTAAACAGTTTTTAATCCAATAATTCCAGTCTTCATGAAACATCTGTTGCTTCTATAACATTGTTCTCATTAGTGAATCCACCCCCTTTTTGGATCCATTCATTAATGTTAGGAATATTATTCTATACTGTTACTCCATTAATGCTATGCACTACTGTTGCATTACTACCAAAACGACCTAAGTTGTTACTTACAGTTATTGTATTGGCCGGTTCATTGGTAGTTTGCTGAGTTGCAGAAGTGTTTCCAACCTGTCTAGCCCCAGCAGGATTACTGGAACTAGGAGCGGGTGTGTGTAGGGGTGTATTGTCCAAACGCTGCGATAGCTGCTCCACTAATAATGTTAAATTTACAACTGTTTGCTGCAACACTGTGATTTCTGACCTCAAAATGCTTTCCCCTGAATCAGGGAATAATGGCTGGGATAAACCGTCATTTCCAGCTGTCATACCAAACTAGAAGCGCACAAAATAAATGTTCCAAAACCACAAACTAAGAAATACCTGCTGCTGGAAATCAAACAGTCCAAAACCAAGCCGTAAAACCTTCAAGTGTTGCTCAAGAAGTGCAATGCAATCCAGTAAAAGTGTAAAACACAGGTTTAATCCAAGAAATACAGTACAATCATGTGATCCTTTATTTATAACACTTTGCTGCTATTTTTATTATTATTAATGGTTTATTTATAAAGATTACTGTGCATGACAACCACATGAACTAATTTTAATATCACAACAATTAAAAAAGTATGTATACTAGGGCATGAATTTAATGACAATATATATTTTTTGGGGGATGTGTATAATAGGGGAATGTTGCTTTAAAATTTTAAAAGGATCACATGACCAGTGAGGTTTATTTAAATAGCTTTAGAATTGTTACATCTTGTATCTAATGAAGTTTTAAAGGGTTTAAAATTAAAGTGCTTATATGCTTACTGGATTGTACTGTATTTCTTGGATTAAACCTGTGTTTTACACTTTTACTGGATTGCATCGCACTTCTTGAGCAACACTTGAAGGTTTTACGGCTTGGTTTTGGACTGTTTGATTTCCAGCAGCATGGTTTTCTTAGAGTGAGGATCCCATTAAGGAAAAGTTCAGAGCAATACTGTTATTTCTTACCTTAAAAACATAGTTAAAGAAGGATGAGTAGTTATCCTTCACTTCAGAAGCTATTCTCTGTTCATGGTTTTCTTTCCAGGTACTAATAGTGCTTTTAGGTTTCTTGATGATATTTTTATACTGTCTTCATTCTGAAGAGTTATAGCCTTACTGTACAGCTTGAGGAGTTTTTTTTTCTCTTGTTGTAAAGTTTGTTTAGGTCAATTTACCACCAAGTGGTTTATTTTTATATTTCCCTTTGTATTTGGCTCTAGTTGGGACTGCTGCATCTATCAGAAAACTCTGTATTGAAGTTGACTGCTGTGTTGCGGTCAGTGGCAATGGTGTCATGTGTACATTTTGTGATTTCTTCATGTAATTGTACAACACCTTTCTGAAGCCCTCAAACACACATGTTGATAATATGTGGTATGGTGGTTTTAAGAGTAAATGTCATTATTTTATGGTCTGACTCAATTGGAGAGAAAGAGACAAGGGGAGTAAAGCATGTAGAAGCAATATTAGTGAAGACCACATCCAGAATAAGTTGGCATTTAATGGGTCTGCTCACAATTTGATCCAAGGAATTTTTATCTATGAAATGCAAAAAAAAAAAAAAAAAAAAACCTCTGGTTATACCCTATATTAGAGCTACATGTACTTTAATCTTGCTGCTCCAGAATGATTCCATATTAATTTAACCCTTCGGATTGGGATATATTTCAAATGTGAAAAAAGATGATTCCTAACTGCAAGCTACAAGAGAATGTTCTTTATTCAAAATTTAAATGACTTGTATTTCTGTGCAATAGAGCAGCCCCAATGAACTCAGAGATCCGAAAACTATGATTCCATCAGATCTAGTTTATAGAAAATAGGGACCTGTAATCCCAAACAGCAATTTACAGATTACTAAAGATTTTAACACTCTTGTGTATCATATGGCATGGAGTCAGTTGAGGTATATGGCTACACAATGAAAATGCTTTGACACTACTTCTGTGCATTAATGACTACAACAAAAACAAAGAAATAAACAAAAAAATCACTGTTTCTGCATGCCTCCTGAGTCCTCATCCCATAATATACTAATTCCAATAGTACAGGAAATTCTTTAACCCACCCCCATCCCTATTATGCAATCTTGTTGTATTACACAGACATATTGCAACAAAATACAGGAATCAAAACTAGTTTGAGTCACACTTCATCAGAAGCAGCTTAAACAGGCAGGGAAACTATAAATGGTTAATTTGCCTTATGAGACAACTGTGTTTCCAATAGACACACAGTGGAATAAATAAGCATGTATCATTCAGAATACTTTGGAGAACACTGGTATTGCTACATTATGTTTGCACATAACGTTTACTACAGTATTTTTTTATACCGATTGCCTCTATCCTCTTGAATTTACATTTTTGTGGTTAACAATGCAGAAGATAAACTTGTTTCTTAAGCAGACAAAGATGAGAAGTTTGACTACCCTACCTGTTTAATGATATGCATTGATCAGCCGTGGTGGTGCAGAGGTTAACGTTGTCACCTCATAGCAAGAGGTTCTCCCGTTCAATTCTCGGCTGGAGTGCCTTCTGTGTGGAGTCTGCATGTCCTCCCCATGGTCGAGTGATGTTAAAGACATGCAGATAGGTACGTGCATGAATGGGTGTGCCTTCTTTGAAGGCTGGGTGTCGGGCTGGCAACTCGGCACTGTAAAAATCCACTGCCAACCATTAGCGGACCGGACTTCCGCTGTGGCGACCCCTAACCGGGAAAAGCCGAAAGACTTTTTATTGATCAGCTACATAAGACTGCTGTCTTAAAATGATCAGAAGCCATAACATATTGTGCTGAATTTGAGTGTTTAGCGTTTCCTGTCAATTCCAAGAAAATGTCCTGTGTTTTGACTGACAACTTCACCTGATACTGAAGGTGATTCAAAAGCAATAACACAAGCCAGCAGATGTAATTTTAGTTGTGATACAAATCACACAAAATGTGCACTAAAAAGCTATGCTTTTCCTGACTTAATTTACTGCATCTTGCCATCTGCTTCACCTGCCAGAACAATGAAGCCTGACTAACAAAGGTGCTTTGAAGTCTGCCTCCTTTTCATCACCTTGTTTGAAGCAAACCAAATAAGGGGACCCACAATAATCATTCCACTGAATGAAAATCTAAGTCCATTCTGCATCAGTAGTTTCCTATTTACAGCTACATAAAAATGAGTTATGTACCTATCATATGATAGATCCTTTCATTCCCATCCATCCAATACCACTATGGGTCTTCAAGCCCCAGTTCAGATCCAATCCAGCCAATTTAGTGATCCAGTCTCGAGCCCTTCCTAAACTTTTACCCATACTGCCCTGCTCCTCCCCTAATTCAGATCAAGTTTGACACCTATGGCTAAGTGCATTTGTACTGCATTTGAGTCAGAATTAAGATCCTTAGGTACATACAATGGCAGGAGGAAGGAGGGTGGGTTGTCGTATCAGATGGACTGGAATGAAAAGATGTATTGGTACAGTAAGCACAACTTTTGTGTACTATTTATTCAGTCCATCCAATCAGACATATTGGTAAAAATCCCCAAATACTAGAGTCTTGGGTGGCCCTAGGACAGGAGACCCTTCAGGATGGAAGCCCCAAAGGAAGGTCTGGCTCTGGACATATAATCTCATTTGTAATGCTTGACAAAAGTATGGGTTGAAGACCAAGAGGCAGCTTGACAAAGCCCTGACAAAAGGCAGTTGGTGTAGAGACCACTGTAGTGGAGTAAGCCTTAGGTTTGGTGGACAAAGACTTATCCTGAGAAATGTACATAAAGGAAATACAATTTAACAGGCATCTAGACAGGTAGACCTGAGAGCCTTTCCTGCCCAGTTTAAGCACAAAGGACTCAAATAACTGCTCATCTTTTTTGATGGGCCCTGTCCTGTGAAGGTAGAAATGAAGTTGCCTATATACAGCTATGGTATTCAAGAAGTATTCACCTTTGCTTTGTTAGTTCAGAAAAAAAAAATACACTGGTAGATGTATAGGCTGCGAGCAATTGGTCTCGGAAGCCACTTTTGTTAGGAAAGAAGGGTTGATTCTAAGGGTAACGCTATCCTTATAAAAAAAAATTATGGGAACAGAGGATAAGGTGTGAAATTCAGAAGCCCTTCTTGCTGAAGTTACAACCACTAACAGAATGGTTTTCCAGGATAAGAATTTTATATCTGTAAATGCAGAAGGCTCAGATGGAGATATGGACAAGGCTTTTAGGACAAAATTTACATTTCACAGAGAAGCCACTTCCTTAACAGGAGGGCCTCATATGAAATGTCTGTTTAAGAAAGGATTTGCATAACTTATGAGAGGCTAAGAAATAGTCTGAAACCCAATGTGAACTGATGAAAAACCTGCCAGCTGAACTTTGATTATAGAGAACCTGGACCCAGCCAAAAACAGAGAAGACAAGAAATGTAAAATTTCTGGCAGTGATGCTGAAAAAGTGCTCTGTGTTGAGATTCTGCCCATACTCTTTTCCATTTGTTATGGCACACCTTACATGTAGACGATTTCTGGGAAGCCGAGAGAATATGTAACACATCAGAAGAAAGGGAATTGCTTCATGCCATACCTGAAACTGGAGAAACCAAGCGGTTAGTTTCAGGTTGGACAGGTCTAAGTGAAGCTTCCCAGATAGGAGAAAAATCAGCTCCGGTATCATATCTAAGAGCCATGGAGGCTCCTTCAGGAGGAGAAACCAAATTTGTCTGGGCTAGAATGGAGCAATGAGGATCAGTGTTAACTTCCACTGAATGACTTTCTGTGTGAATTTGGTTATGAGTAGAGCAGTGAGATAAGCATAAAGTAACCCAGGAGACCAATGACTGGACAGTGCGTCCCTGGAGTTCTGTCTCTGATAACGGAGAACAGTGAAGTATTGACTGCACTTGGTGTTCTTTGGGATTGGAAACAGATTGCAACATCTTTCACCCCAGTGATAGAAAATTTCCTTTGCTTTCACCTGATTCAGGGACTACTCATAGGAAAGCAGGAGATCCCTTCTTAGCCTGTCTGCACGATCACTGAATCTTGCATGATCACTGAATCTTCCAATAATGTGCGCTACAGTTAGAAAATGGTGAGGGGCCATCGTCTGTTGCCATAACACCCTCATGGCTTCCTGGCACTGTGAGTAAAATCTGATGACTAAACAAACAGGGGGTAACCACACTACTGTCATGCTGTTCATCTGAATATATATCACTCCAGAGGGTTGCAATTCTGTATTTCCTGCAACACAAGGGTTCATAGGTCCATAGGTTCATAGGTTCATACTAGGCTATCTGCCCAAGGGCATTTATAAGCCTAGCCCAGAGTTTTTGTGGCTTTCGCCACCCCTTTAGTTTGAAGAAAACTATGCCCATTATTTTGCTGTGCCTCTGTCAAGCAGTGACACTGAGGTAATCCCTGGGGTATATCTGTGATCTCCCATCCATTGGTCAAGATTTCTCTTGAACACGGCCAGCGAGGTGCTCTGCCTCACATGTACTGGGATTTTGTTCCACAGCATAGGGAGTCTCTGGGTGATGAATCTGTCCCTCCAGCACGTCCTATTAATAACCGTGTCAAGGTTTAAGTCTCCCGCTCTTGTAGTTCTGAGGGATCTAGATTTTTTGAGGTGAAGCATGTTCATCAAATCTGGGTTTGACATGGCCTTGTATGTCAGGCACAGGTCACCTCTGAGCAAGTGGTAAGCGACTGAATAGAGCTGGAGTTCTTTCAGTCAGGCAGCATAAGACATATTTTTGAGACCCTTTATCCTTTTGGTGAGGAACTTTTGGGGCCTTTCCAGCTGCTGCAGGTGTCGGGTCAGATACATTCCGAATGGGGCATTGTACTCAATCATTGGTCTGATGAGTGATGAGTACAGGGGGACGATGACCTCCCTTGATCTAGATGTGAATCCCTTCATGATCAGGTGGGCAATGTAGAAGGTCTTCCTAACTACTTTAGCAACGTGAGTGTCAAATGAAAGGTTACTGTCAACCTGGGTCCCCAGATCCCTGATAACTTCTTCTGTGCTCAGTGGATTGCCACCTATATGGTAGCTAGGGGTAACATTGTTTTTCCCGAAGGGTATGACTATGCATTTCTTGGCGTTTAACTTTAGGCCATGGCTCTGGCACCAGTTATCCGTTTCTGTGAGACCCTTCTGAAGGATATCTGTGTCAGATGTGTTTTCGACTATGGCGCCGAGTTTGCAGTCATCTGCAAACTTTATCAGCCATAACCCTCCTGTGTTTGCTTGTACTTCAGAAAAGTAGATGCCGAACAAGAGTGGGCCCAGGACTGAGCCCTGTGGGACACCACTTGTGACAGGCTTTGAGTCTGACATGGCGCCAGCAACTCTGACCCTGTGGGTTCTGTCACTTAGCCAGTTTGCAACCCATCTTGTGATGTATGGGTTTACATTTAAGCTGATGAGTTTTTCAATGATACCTGAGTGGGGTATTGTGTCGAAAGCCTTTGCCAGGTCGAGGTAGGCTGTATGGACTGCCTTTCCCTCATCAATGGCCTTGGTGACTGTTTCAAAAAAGTCAACCAAGTTTAAGAGGCATGATCTGCCTTTGACAAAGCCAAACTGGGTTGGATCCAAAGTCTGCAAGTTCCCTATGTCTTTATTTATGAGTTCCATTATGATCCTCTCCATGGCTTTGCAGATCAGGCTTGTCAAGCTGATGGGACGGTAATTTCCAGGGTCGGTGGAGGCACCGTCTTTGTGAAGTGGGACCACAGTTGCCGTGCGCCACTCCTTGGGTACGTATCCTGAGGTGAGGCTGAGATTAAACAGCTGTCCTAACTGCTGGTTTAATTCCTCATTGAGTTCGTGGAGCACACAGCCGGGGACACCATCCGGTCCCATGGATGCTGTGTTTTTCGCCTTAGAGAGAGCAGTTCTCACCTGGGCGTTAGAGATGTTTGGGGGGCTACAATCCTCTGGTATAGATATCTCTCCTTTTGGGGGGGGGGGGAGTTTGCACTGAACTTGTCAGCCAGTATATTGGCGATGTCTGTAGGTTCAGTAATTTTTACATCATTTTGAACTAATTCTGAGCATATCTGGGAGTTTCCTCCCAGGTTTCTAACATAGCTAAAGAAGGCCTTATGATTGTCTTTTGAGTCCTTAGCGATTTTTCTCTCAAAATTTGCCTTGGATGATTTTATGAGAGCTCTTAGTTTTTTACTTATAATGATCAATGGTGTCTTACCTTTTAAGGATTTTGCTCTGTCTTGTAGTAGCTTCCTCCTTTTGTTGTAGAGCTTGTTTATGGCTGGGGTCCACCAGACTGGACGCTTGCCTTTGGTACAAAGAGTCTTTGTTTTGTTTGGGATTGCCTGATCCATGCAGTCCTGTAGGTGCTGGTAGAAGGCATCTGTAAGTGATTCAGCGGCTTGAGTAATGTTTACCGCTGGCTCGGGGGCCTTAAAAGAGACCACACTAGTCTTTATAAGTGTGAAGTCGGCTTTTGAGAAGTTCTTCACTGTGGTCTTTTTTATCTCAGGTGGGGGCGGGATGAGGACCTCCAGTGAGATTAGTTTATGATCTGATCTCACCAGTGAGGGGTATACTTCCAGTGTTGAACATTTTGATCCCATGTTCGTGATGATGAGATCAAGTATGTTTTCACCTCTTGTGGGGATGGTGACTAGTTGTTCCATGGCATTTGAGTTTATGAACTCCAGGAACCTTTGGGCTAGAGTGTTTGGGCTTGAGTAGTGATCCCAGTCTATATTAGGGTAGTTGAAGTCACCTAGTATGATGGTGTTTGGAGATACATTTATCCCCTCCAGTGTTTTCAGGAAAGCTATGTGAGTTTCCTGAGTTTGAGAGGGTGGCCTGTAACATGCTACAATTTGCAGAGCAGTCTTGCCTGTGGTTAATTGCACCTGGATGGTCTCCGATGCATCGTGCGTTGCCACCAACCTTGAGGTGTGGGTGTCCTTGATGAATATGGACACCCCCCCTCCTTTCTTGGTGTTGTCTGGATTTTGGGGCCGGAACGCATGATATGAGGTAAAACCTGATAGTGCTGGGGTGCTCTCAGGAGCCTTGAACCAGGTTTCAGTCACAGCACAGACATCGATGTTCTCCATACTGAGAAGGGCCTCGAGTGCGTGCATCTTGAGGTTGAGACTTCTGGCATTGAGCAGCATTACCCTTAGTTTTTTTCCTTTTTTGTGTTCTAGGGTGGTAGGTTTAGAATTTGAGCCTTGCCTAAAAAAGGCACTATGGGGGTGGCAAGAGCCTTTGCCAATATCCGGAAGCCCAGGGGTGACAGGTGCAAGCCGTCCCTTGCGAACCAGCATGGCTTGTCCAGCATGTCATCTCAGGCAGACAGACATTGGATTCCCTTTGAATGACACCAGAGTTTAAGCCAATTATTAAAGCTGATCATCTTATCTCTGTATTGTGGCATCATTCTTGGTGAAGGTAAGATACTGCTCAAGGTCAGGGTCATACCTGCCTGGGCTACATAATCAGAGAGCTCCTCAATGTCTCTTTTCATGTAGTCCAAGGAGGTACGTCTCAGGTCGTTTACACCAGTGTGGACAATGACTGAGTCGTACTTGTACCTGCTTTTGAGAGACCTGAGTGCTTGCGTTATGTGGCGGATTCTAGCGCCCGACAGGCAGCTTACTGTGACCTTCTCCTTACTCAATCTGGTGAGCGGGACGTCAGTGTGTCTGACTATGGAGTAACCAATGACGAGTGTGTCTGGCATTGTGTTTGGCCTTAAGGGCTGTGACTGTTTGGCACACTGACTGTGTGGTCTATGTGTTGCTTGTGTTGTGTCCTGAGGTGGTAGTTGTTTGGGTGTCTGCTTTGGTGGCCTCTGCTGTTTTGGTAGATTTTTGATCAGAGCCTCCGAGTATGTCTTTGTGTGTTTATGTGTATGATTTGAAGTTGTGATAGTACTATGTGAGACTGGGTATGTGGTGTGTGTGGTTACCTTCTCCTCCTGTCTGGTCTTGCCAGTCCTATGTTGAGAGAGCTCAGCCTCCAGTTTGGCTGTATAGTTGCATCTCTCGCATGTATTTGTGTTTTGTGGGAGAAGGAGAGGGTTGTCTGTGTACATGAGGCAATTGTAACATTGCCTCAATATTCCCAGGTTCACCAGCTGAGCAGGAGAGGACACTGGCAACTGATCCCTCGACATGCTAGAAGGATTAGACAAAAAACTTAAAAAAAGACTCCGGGGGATGTGGGTGATCAAGAAAGGGGTTTTAGGCTGGTGGGGTACTATCTATAATAAAAGTGCTGTATCAAGATGAAAAGTACTGTAGGAGCAAGTGCTAGGCTTTACAGATAGAGAATAGTCTACTTGGGAATCAAGTAGAGATGAACTTTTTAGTTATAGGATACGCTGGTTTGATCAGTAGTATAGTTCAAGGAAGGCTGTTTTAAGGGAAAATTTGAAGAGTGGACTTTAGGTAGCCCGAATAGTTTAACCTTGATTAACCGCTGGTGCTCTTGTGTGCTCCTGTGGCAACTCAGCGCTAACGCGCGCTTTATAGCAGGGGGCTGGAAAAAACAGGAAATGACCCAAAATGGCCAATGAATTACTAGTTGCTGTCTCTAACCACTCCTCTGAGGACAAACAGGCAGCTCAGTACTCCCCACTCTCACTGGTGAGTAAAGAAACTTCCCTCTGGCCACACAAGAAAATGGAGGAACACAGGAACCAAATACAAAGCCCAGGGATCAGCAAATCTGGTCTCTGGAACAACTAGCAAGGAAAGTTAGGAAAGCAAAAGTATTCTTTTGTTTTTTTTTAGTTTTTTTTGAACAAACAACAGAAAATACAGTAAATGCTTTGTTTTTCGACTAAATTGCTATCAAAGGCTAGTACACTTGAGTGTATTAGCCTGTTTGTTAACTTTTAAGTAAAACTTTAGCCAAGAAGTGTGATCAACAGTTTAAGCACAGAAAAACAGGAAAAACAGGTAATATAACAGCAATATAAGCACAAACAGTGGTCGAAAAGCACAATAAATCGAAAACAGCAATAAAAAATGCTAAAAAATACTTATAATCAAGAAAGTCGCTTTTTCTGCTCTCTGCTGCCTTAGGAACTCTGCAGGGGACCACGAGGAGCTATGCCAAGTTCTCTAATGCCAGAAAAGCCCGCCAAAGCGTGCTTTATAGCAGGGGGCTGGAAAAAACAGGAAATGACCCAAAATGGCCAATGAATTACTAGTTGATGTCTCTAACCACTCCTCTGAGGACAAACAGGCAGCTCAGTACTCCCCACTCTCACTGGTGAGTAAAGAAACTTCCCTCTGGCCACACAAGAAAATGGAGGAACACAGGAACCAAATACAAAGCCCAGGGATCAGCAAATCTGGTCTCTGGAACAACTAGCTAGGAAAGTTAGGAAAGCAGAAGTATTTTTTTTGTTTTTTTTAGTTTTTTTGAACAAACAACAGAAAATACAGTAAATGCTTTGTTATTCGACTAAATTGCTATCAAAGGCTAGTACACTTGAGTGTATTAGCCTGTTTGTTAACTTTTAAGCAAAACTTTAGCCAAGAAGTGCAATCAACAATTTAAGCACAGAAAAACAGGAAAAACAGGTAATCTAACAGCAATATAAGCACAAACAGTGGTCGAAAAGCACAATAGATCGAAAACAGCAATAAAAAATGCTAAAAAATACTAATAATCAAGAAAGTCGCTTTTTCTGCTCTCTGCTGCCTTAGGAACTCTGCAGGGGACCACGAGGAGCTATGCCAAGTTCTCTAATGCCAGAAAAGCCCGCCAAAGCGTGCTTTATAGCAGGGGGCTGGAAAAAACAGGAAATGACCCAAAATGGCCAATGAATTACTAGTTGCTGTCTCTAACCACTCCTCTGAGGACAAACAGGCAGCTCAGTACTCCCCACTCTCACTGGTGAGTAAAGAAACTTCCCTCTGGCCACACAAGAAAATGGAGGAACACAGGAACCAAATACAAAGCCCAGGGATCAGCAAATCTGGTCTCTGGAACAACTAGCTAGGAAAGTTAGGAAAGCAGAAGTATTTTTGGTTTTTTTAGTTTTTTTGAACAAACAACAGAAAATACAGTAAATGCTTTGTTATTCGACTAAATTGCTATCAAAGGCTAGTACACTTGAGTGTATTAGCCTGTTTGTTAACTTTTAAGCAAAACTTTAGCCAAGAAGTGCAATCAACAATTTAAGCGCAGAAAAACAGGAAAAACAGGTAATATAACAGCAATATAAGCACAAACAGTGGTCGAAAAGCACAATAGATCGAAAACAGCAATAAAAAATGCTAAAAAATACTTATAATCAAGAAAGTCGCTTTTTCTGCTCTCTGCTGCCTTAGGAACTCTGCAGGGGACCACGAGGAGCTATGCCAAGTTCTCTAATGCCAGAAAAGCCCGCCAAAGCGCACTTTATAGCAGGGGCTGGAAAAAAACAGGAAATGACCCAAAATGGCCAATGAATTACTAGTTGCTGTCTCTAACCACTCCTCTGAGGACAAACAGGCAGCTCAGTACTCCCCACTCTCACTGGTGAGTAAAGAAACTTCCCTCTGGCCACACAAGAAAATGGAGGAACACAGGAACCAAATACAAAGCCCAGGGATCAGCAAATCTGGTCTCTGGAACAACTAGCTAGGAAAGTTAGGAAAGCAGAAGTATTTTTTTGTTTTTTTTAGTTTTTTTTGAACAAACAACAGAAAATACAGTAAATGCTTTGTTATTCGACTAAATTGCTATCAAAGGCTAGTACACTTGAGTGTATTAGCCTGTTTGTTAACTTTTAAGCAAAACTTTAGCCAAGAAGTGCAATCAACAATTTAAGCACAGAAAAACAGGAAAAACAGGTAATATAACAGCAATATAAGCACAAACAGTGGTCGAAAAGCACAATAGATTGAAAACAGCAATAAAAATGCTAAAAAATACTTATAATCAAGAAAGTCGCTTTTTCTGCTCTCTGCTGCCTTAGGAACTCTGCAGGGGACCACGAGTTCCTAAGAGGGATTTCCAACATCTCTAGGACACTTGTGTGAAGACAAGATTCTGCGTTTGACCATGCAGCTTAGACCATTCAGTCTTCGTAATGCCCTCCCCCCAGAGGATGCATCTGTGGTTACTGTTACTGGAAGAGGGACCAGAAAGGGTCTTACTGCCGTTAACAAGGGTGAAAGAAGCCACTGTTTTAGAGGAGTCCTGCATGACCGAGTTATTCTAATGAGAAAGTACAGAGTGTCATGTTTTTGAGACCACTGAGACTGGAGTAGCCACAGTAGGATCCTCATGTGTTAGTCTGCAAACTGCACCATAAGTCTTTCAATATTAGCCTTGCCAGAGGGTGGTCTAGGTTCTGGAGAGCCTGAACTGCCAATTTCAGTGATGTAGTTTTCACATAGAAGGAAAATCAGAGTTAAGGTTGTGTCTAACAGACAACCCAGAAACACTATAGACTGAATGGGGTTCAGATTGGATTTTGTTGTATTCAGCGTGATATCCAATGAAGCTCAAAAATAAAGAAGGTACTCCACTGCCTGAAGTACTGACTCTTTGGAGGAGGGATCCAGGAGCCAATCAAACAGGAAAATTTTGAATCCTTGTAAACACAAATCCACTGCTACTACTACCATGCATTTGGTGAACACCCAGGGGGCTGTGGTGAGACCAAATGGCAGGGCTCTGAAATGAAAGTGACTGGCCAACACACTAAACTGTAGAGATTTCCAGGATTCCTTCTCTATCTTTATGTGATGGTAAGCATCCTGGAGGTCTATTGAGCATATCCACTCATTCTTCCAAACACTGCACCATGACCATTCGAAATCAGATGTCTTTGACATAATCATTTAGAAGGCTTAGGCCCAGAATGAGATGAAGGCTCTTTGTCTTTTCTGGAACCAAAAAGAATCACAAGTAAAATTCTAACCCCAGCCTGTCTGGTAGGATCTTGTGGATGGCTCTTTTGTGTGTGTGTGTGTGTGTGTGTGTGTGTGTGTGTGTGTGTGTGTGTGTGTGTGTGTGTGTGTGTGTTCATCTCTGGTATCCTTTGACTGATTGCATGGGTAACAGTGCCTCTGGTTATTATCCCTCTTACCCATCTGTCTCATGTAATGATGAAGCATGAGTTTTGGTACAAGGATACATGCCCCCCAACTGCATCCAGAGCACAGCAGTCAGGCATACCTTCAGGGGTTCTGAGGTAGTCTGTCTGAGAAGGTTCATCAGAATCCCTGTTTACTTCCTATGTTACTTTCTCAGGTATACAGCCTTATTAACTTTCTTCACAATTGTTATTGTTACAGCTGGGTTATCTTACACTCTTCTATGTTATTTCAGTGAAGTGTAATGTCCTATATTGTTAATGACACAAGGCTGTTGGGCTTCTAAGATGGCCCATAGACACCCCTAGGAGTGTTCTGGGCACAGGGAGACGTGACTGGCAATTGTATAAAATTGACTTTTCTGTTCTAAATGTGTAAACATTTTGTGAGAATTTTTTTTAAATCATTTATAACAATTGACTAATGTGTTATAGGCGCAGCAGGACTTATGATCATGTGTGTCATAGTGCCACTGATATGATTTCATCAGCCTGGAGGACAGCAGCTGCAGTTGCCCATGAACAGCTGACTACAGAGCTGCTACAGAGCCACCACTGACACCAGATGAAGATTTCTGACTACTGTCAGAGATCTAAAGAGCTCAGTGGAAAGTGCACAGCAACATGTGATTGATTGGTGCTGATATTTCTGGCAGGACTAGTGCGTGCCAGGAGGAGCTTCCATGTAAGATTACATATGTCAGTTTACAATATCTTTTGTGTAGTAAAATACTGAAAGTAATAGTTTATGTTTTAATTTTTTTTTAGGTGAACATATTGATAAACTGATACAATTAACAACACATTCTTGTTCATTACACATGGACTTTGGGTGGATGTGTCAGCCAAGTTTCAGTTAATTAAAAGTATTGTTAATGGACATACAGGGAAAAAAAATCTGTCCCCGTGTGTTATTGGAATTGTGGTGATTGTGTGCTTACCTTTTGCTTAACTTCTTCCAGGACCATCCTCCCTAGCAAGTGTGGAGTCACCTGCACATGGTAAGCCAAATATTTTTATTTGATTATTGATGATCATTTGTCAGATATATGCATTTATCTGTATGTGTAAGGTGTGTGTGTGTGTGTGTGTGTGTGTGTGTGTGTGTGTGTGTGTGTGTGTGCGTGCATTGCTGTACCATCTGTGATAGTGGCACCAGTGTTAGTTTGTTATCATACATTTAAAGTGTAGTGTGGGTATTTCTTTCCTGTGTTTTTTGCTTATTATCATAGGTGATCCTGACAGTGGAAGTATAGGACTCTTACCACCTGATGACAGTGTATTGGCAGAATGATGGTGATGGTGGCCAAACAGAGCCTAAGTCTAGGAGTGCAGAGGTTGAATCGGACACTGAGATTGACATTCAGCCATCCCCTGTATTTCCATCAGACACAGCCAGTAGGCCTAAGCATACCTATGCCAGTGAGCCCTAAGATATTGGATAGGTGGAGGTGACACACTTGATTAGGGTAGTGTGGTTACTGTGGCTTCAGTGCCAGCTAATTCTGGCCATAGCCAAAGTGTGGGCAAGGTACCACACAGGAGGGTCGTTGGGGTGCTCTGAGGAGGCCTGCTGTCCATCCTCCACCTGATCCTGGTGTGTCTTTATGTGCCACTTGACGTATATTTAAGACCATCATAGAGGTGGAGGCACATTCCAATAAGGCCTCCAAGGGGGTCTATATTAGAAGGCTGAATGTTTAGGTGATCGAACACCTAAACATTGATCTACTAATATTGAACCACAGAATGTCGAACATCCCAGGGAAACACGTCCCTCGGCCACAACACAAAAAAAATTACTTTACATATAAATTAAGTGCTGCCCACACCCCCCTCCCCAACTAAATATACAAACTCCAAGATCGCTCAACAGTAAGGAAATAGAAAAATCCGGCGAATGGCCAAGGGAAATCTTTCCCTGCGTGAAATCGGCCGTTCACATTTTTCTGCTTTCGATATTAGTAGATTGATGTTTAGGTGTTCGATCACCTAAACATTCGGTCTTCTAATATAGACCCCCTTCAAGGACATGCTTAGGGATGTAGATGTGGCACAGGCTGACATGCATGACTGCCTCCAACATGTTGCCAGTTCAGTGGATCAGATGAATAACACGATGGAACGGGCAGTGTCTGTAATTGAACATCTGCTGGAAGGGGGACAGCATCCATGTGGATGTAGGTCAGTATCATCATCTGATGTTGGCCAACGTGGCTGCAATCGAACTACGCATATGTGTTTGTGATACTTTTTTGAAAATTTTACTTCTTTCTTACAGGTTTTTGCAATGATTGCATCTTTGACAAGTTAGGCCTATTACTTGATAGAAAACACATCTATTGACCGAAGTCAGTGCTGTCACATATTGATGTCATTGCTGTACATATCACCAACCTTCTACTTAGATGCATTAGAAGTAACAGTATGCAAGGATATGACATTTGTTTCTGTTCTTACCATTTATTTTCCTATTCCAGGTTTGACACTTACCTTGGATGTCTGGCAGTTACAAGAGTTTTAATTTGGGGCTGTGTGTATGAGGCTAGCAGTACACAGCCCTTACATGGGGAAGTAAGTAAAGGTTGCAAGTTTTGCCTGGCATCAGTGTTACTGTATGTATGTGCATAGGATGAAGGCTTTACCCCCTTAGGCAGTTAGTGTGTATGCTACCTGTTGCCTCTTGGCCAGGGCGAGGGTATATTATGCACACCTATATCTGCCTACACATATAGCTGCCATTGGTGCCCTTTCTGACTCCTCACCTGGGTTTGGCTGTGGTGACCTTGCCAGTGGTGGTGGGACATGTTTCCTTCCCCTTGGTGCTCCTGCTGAAGGTGTTTTCTCAGAATAATATTATGAAGGATGGCACAGACAGTAAAAATTTCAGCACAAGTACAGGGATTGTACTCCAGGGCTCCCCCAGATGTATCTATGCACTGAAACTGTGACTTCAGCAGCCGAAACACCTGCTCAATGATATTCATTGTTTCAGCATGTGCCTCAATATGGAGTTCTTTGGTTGGTGTGTATGCATTTCTGATCGACTTCATCAGCCACGGTTCAAGTGCATAACCTGCATCCCCCAATAAATGAGCCATTGGAATATCCCCTCTACAAAACATCTGGTAGAGTTGAGAGTTGTGCCATATATGTGAATCGTGGTAACTACCTGGGTTGCCAGCACACCCATTCAGGATAATTCCCTTAGCATTACATACGACCTGGCAGTTAATTAAGTGGAAGCCTTTCTGTTTATGTACACCCTTCCCTATTCCCTAGTTGGTGCTTTGATCTCAATGTGCATGCAGTCTATGGAACCCACCACTTCAGGATAGAACTCCTGCAGTGTTGTGGCTCTGTCCTCAGGTGTACAAGAAAATATATGTAGTCACTGGTATGTTGTAGCACAGCATTCAGGAACTGATGTAGTTTCCAGGACGCTGATGCCTGTGACACCCCCAATATATCCCATGTTGGTCTCAGGAGGGTTTCTGTAGCTAATAAGTGCTACACATACCTTAGTCTCCACAGGAATTGGTTCCCCTCTGGTTGAACTTGCTGTCAGTGGAGGACAACAGAGGTTGCAGAGTTCCTGTAATGTGTCTATCCACCCTTTAGCACTCTACAATTTCCACTTAATGCAGACCATGAAAAGTTAAACAGGCTCTAAACACCCTTTTCCTTCTTGTCCAAGGTCTATTAGTAGCAGCATAGACTTGGGCCTGTTGCACATACACATGAATAGCAGCAACAGAAGCCCCTAACATACTTTCTGTGTAAGTAGTTCCTTCCTCCTGTTCAATCCATTCCGCCTCATCTGTCAAACCAAACTTTCCTATTTCCTCCAGTCCTAGAACAAATGCTGACTCTAGGGGCCGTAGAGCCAGTTCCCCCAGACTCAAAAACTATTAACCACTGCAAAGGCATAATGCACAGAAGAAATAGTAAGAACCAGAATAGCTCCTCCATCTTTGATTGGTTGATTAGCATACAGTTCAGCTGCTTATGCTGTAAGTAGCATGCCACAATGTTTACCTTGTTTGTGCAGCTCTACACAGTATAGAGCTGCTTAATGAATACAAAATGGTGTGCTATCATGTGCACATCCGTCATGACATGCACATGGTCTTGGTGGATGGTGTAGGCTTTATTGAATCTGCACCAAAGTATATTTGTAAAAGTTAACTTACCATGACAGTAGGTGCTCAACTAAATCATTGTTGCGGTAGTCTAAGCTATTTGGGTTATATCCTGCCAAGGATATGATGACTGGCTAGCATCCAAGGCTTTATGGCATCTTCCATGCACCCTAACCACTGAATAGCTCGAGGAGAGCCATATAAATTCAGTGGTTAGGGCACCAAACCTTCAGAGCTTTGTTTTCTCACAGTAAGGGAGTCAGGAGCCCTGTCCTTTAGGTATACGCTAGGAAAGAGGTAACATGCTATTCACTACTGCAACAGTGACCTGTTCAAAATATCTACTCTAACGTACAATTGTAATATGTTCATCATTAGACCAATGTTACAGTAACCTAAGCTACATTGGTAGTTTACCAGAGTTTAGAAAGAAAAGGAGGAGGAAGGGTCAGAGTCCAGGGACCCTGGAGAATAGTCCAAGCAAAACCTGCTCCTGACCTGGAAAAACAATCTAATTTGTAATGCTTTGTAGAAGTATGCACAGAGACTAATTTCCTGTGCCTAGAATACTTCTAGTGTCCATCCTTTTCAAAATGCCACAACACAATCCAAAGCCCTGTTATAGTATGCCCTAACCTTGTCCCTGAAGCTACTTGTTATGGAGAGAATCACAAAATCAACAGCATGAGACAACACTTTGGAAATTTTGTGTTTTGACACGAATTGTCCTTTTTTCTTACCTTCATAAGAAATGAGTTGATACAAAACCTTCATTACTTTGGATCCGAGTTGTTTTTGGATGTCCAAAGTATGTAAAATTCTTTCTCCTTTTTTATCTGGAAAGAAGACAGGGAGATGAATATCTTGAAGCAAACTTAAAAATTATTTTATACATAAATGAAGGACTTGTTCTTAAAGACAATCTATCCTTGTGAAAAATAGACAAGGGTGACTCACTATAAGAGCTTATAACTTAGATAATCTTCTTGCAGAGATCAACTCAATGAGTAACAACATTTTCTCAAGTTAAGAATTTTCATTTTCTTATGATCTGATTCAAATGTAAAAAGTGTAAGTTTCTTTAGAACAAAATTGAAATCCCAAGGAGACACATATTTCCTAGGTGGACAGATATGAAGAATCCCTTTTAAAAACTATTAACTACTACAAAAGCATAAAGCACAGAAGGAACAGTGAGAACCAGATAAAGTCCAGTGCGAGGAAGGTGGACAAACACAGATGACAAAACAAAGTGCAGGAAATTTTAATATCAGTAAATTACAAGTTGAGCAAACAAGCTTTCATTCCCTTTTGTAGTGTATGGGACTTCTTCAGAACTGAATTGTATTTATTTCTGAAAAAGTCCCTTTCAAAAACTGTTTGACTTGAGGCTGGGTAGAAAGGGGGGATCCATTGGCAGATAAGCAGAGATGAATGTTGATAGATTAAGAAGGCCAGAAGATAGTAGCTCACACAAATACTGTAGAAACAGAGGTGCCTAGGCTTTCAAAGGGTCCTTGTTCTTACTCTCTGGCACCGACTAGAAAATGTTTTCCACTTAATAAATTATTTTTTAGTAGCAGCTTCTTAGACTTGTTTAATACTTGCTGCACATTGTCAGAAAACAGCTACTTAAAAGGCATCTATCAACCAGGCAGTTAGTTGAAGAAATTGAAGGCTGAGATGTATCAAACAACATGTCTTGTACAAGTCCATTCTGTGAGAAAGCTTGTGGTAATTGGCATTGGCCATTTTCAAAAGAAAGAACCAATGTTGCCTGAACTAAAATGAAATCACCACAAATATCCTTGGGGAGTCCTTCTAAATCTTTAGAATGACAGGTTATCAGTGGAAAGGATGAGAAAGACATACAGGAGCATTTGTGTCCAGGAGAATGAGAAGGTATCCATTGTCTAGGACTGCTTGAAAGGAATCCTGGGGTAGAATTTCTTTAGCTATTATTGGGAAATGGAGGAAGACAGATCTATTTGAGGAGGTTCCCCAAAACAGGATCAATTCCTGGAAGAACCCTGGGTTCAATTTTGATTTTGAGGGTCTATCCTAGTTCTAGTCAGCTTGTCTGTAATAATATTTTGCTCTGATTGAAGGAAAGTACCCTGAAGGGGTAGATAGTAAAGAGTTGTTAAGTCACATGCTACTATATCTAGTCTGAAAAGGGGGGGGTATGATCTGGTTCCAGTATTTATGTACCACATCACTGTGGTATTTTGTTTGATTACTGGCAGAGGGCCTGGAGTCCAAAGATGATTTGGAGATTTTATTATTGTCATAATTTCTGTGACATATGTTTTAGTCTGTGCTGCTTGTTTAATGGACCCTGAACTTCTAACCCCTTGGAAACAGCTCTCCAGGCAAATTCTGTGGTTCCAGACTGAGTAGTAGCTGGAAGGGAGAAGAGAATACATGGGATGAGATAACTGGTCCACCAACCAAAGTAACTCCTTTTTGAAGACTCTAACACTGGGATATGAACAGAAACAGGGTGCTGGTGTTGGATCCAAACAAATCTGAGGCACTATTGCATTTTTCTCATGTGAAATTTGGTCAAATGAATCACGAGAATTGTAGAGGCCATGAAACTTAGAATGCAGGGATTCCTTGTTTTAAGTCAAGAGTTTGGTTGAAGAAAAGCCAAAACTGTTCCTTGTAAAGGTCTATTTTATCCTGAGGAAGAAAATACCTCATTAGGGATGTTTCCAGAAGGCATCCAAGAAACACTATGTTTTGAGAAGGAATGAAAGAAAATGTCTGCATATTCACCCGGAACCTCAAACTGAAAAGATTCTTGACATTTTGAAAATGAATCTACAAATATAAGACAATTATTTAAATATGGAAAAATGTGAATGCTATTACTGGGGCCAGACAATTTGTAAATACACTTGAAAGTTGTAAAAAGTCAAAAGAGTAAGAAAAATAACAGAAAATAGAAGCCAGACACATAAAATCTTAAAACATGTGTGATGTCTTTGAGATGACAGGCATATTTCAAATCTACCATTAACAACAAACTGACAGGTGAGATGAGGGGGTAACAGAAAATGAAGGGAAAGCATCTTGAAATCTGGAACTTTTGTGAAGGTTTAGAAAGGAAAGGTCTAGGACTGGTCTCTGTATTCTCTCTTTGACACCAGAAAAATTCTTGAACAATATCTTTTCCATGTTTGGTCTGGGAGAACTGGCTCTATTACCCCTAGAGTCAGCACTTATTCTAGGACTGCAGGAAACAGGACAGTTTGGTTTGACAGATGAGGAGGAATGCCTTGAAAAGGAGGAACTACCACTGCCAATTGTAGCCTTTTTGAATGAGTCTCAGAACCCAAGCGTCTGAAGTTATTTGATGTCACTCAAGTGAATGAAGACACAGAATTAGGGATTTAATGGTATGCCAGGTTGGGAAGAGTAAACAAATGAAGGAGCATGCAGTCAATCTAACTGTTTAGACTGTTCTTGGTTCTGGGAAGTTCCCTCTCCTTTGCTGAGTATCTTTGCCATTGCTTTTTGAAATACTGTTTGCCTGAATCTTGCTGAGACTGTTTGTTCTATTTCCTATAAAAGGATCCTGAATTGGAAAGAAAGATCTTATTAAACTTTGGCAAGTAGGGTTGAAAAATCTGAGTGTCCCCCAAATTAAATTCCTTCTTTCGGCAAATATTTTAAGGAACCCAGCAGAAAAGGGTCAAGCAATATCTATCTAGGGTAACATTCAAGATCTCATCTTTGACATATTCTGGTAAATTTTGTGTATGTAACCAAGGAAACCTTCTCATTATTGATCCATTAGCAGCTGCTCTGGATGCAGCATCAGCAGAATCATATGAACACTTCAGAGAGAGTGCTTGGTTACCCGAGAAACAGAGGTTATTAAATTCAGAGATGCCTTAATCTCTGAAGAATGGAGTTTAGCAGTTAACTTTCTCATAGTTTCATAAGAAGCAAGCAGAAATGTTGACATACAAGCCTAGCAATTCAAACTTCTGAAGACTAAATTAGGGAAAATACTATATTTTCCCAAATCTGTCAAAAGCTTTCACATCTTCATCAGAAGGAATAGGATTAGTATTCATAAGATGTTCAGCAAAATATGATTTTGCCAAAGAAATAACTAGAGTCTGACTTGGATTTGAAAATATAAATTTGTGGGTCTCAAGAACCTTATATAATCTATCAGACTTTTTGGGTGGGAGGTTAACTGTCAGGCATACTGCTGGCTGTCAAAAAATCCTCTAATGTTGGTAAAACAGGAGGAACAGCTGAAGACAGAGGAGAGTTCAACTGTAATAAGTCACTATATTTTTGCTGGGATACTAGAATTTTGCTGTGTTCTCACTGAAATAATTCTTTCATTCTGGATATAATTTCAGAAAAAGAGAACATGTCAGGGGAGAATCTGAAAAATAACTTTCTTTGGAATCCGATTTTGTGGCATTGGCATATTCACTGGAGAGATACAACCCCAGTCTAATTTATGTCCTTCACACTTAGAATCTGAATCTGAAAGAGTTTCTTTTAACATTTAGTGAGCCATCAGAATTTAAAGAATCAATGTCTTGAAAAAAGCCCTTTGCAAAACCTAGTCAATCTTCCCTATCTGTCCAGTGTTCATAGGTTTATAAGCAAGTACTAGGCTAGCTGCCCTTGTGGTACACTTTAAGACTGGCCAAGTTCTCTTTGGTTCTTTAATTAACCTATCCCATTTGGTGAATGTGAAGCAGAAGACACGGAAACCATAGACAAAGATAGACCCCAAGATGTGGCTCTTTTCTGGGAATCAAGTTCTTTAGGTCAGATTCACGGCCCACTCTCTCCTCTGAGACCAATAAGAGTGGTTATCCATTGCCCACAGAGGACAAGCCTGCAGCCATATAGGGTGTGCCTATCTCCTGATCCTTATCAGATTCTTGAGGAGAAACACCGTTGGGATCAAGAAAAAAATTAGCAGACAGAGGTACCTGATCTGGCCACAGCAGAAACATTAATTGGTGGCTGGGGCAGTGAGGAAGCTAGATTGATTTCTGAAGACTCCTATAATTTTTTTCTTCTTGTGGATGGGGAGGAAAGAACCAAAGAGCTCAAAGCCTGCTCCTTGTTCTAGACAGAAAAGGTGCCTGATAAAAGCATTGAAGTCAGTGAACCACCTAACAGGATTTTAAAATTTTGAGGTAAACGTTATAGTGACAACCCCAAAACCTCAAGTTCAAGCACCTACCTTTAATTTTCAACAAAAAAGATATTTACCCGAAAAACTGTTTTTAATGTTTTTTTCCCCAGATAGGTAAACCTGAGAAAAGTTAACATTTGTGAGATAACATTTTTAGTGATGACTACTAAAAACACAGTTCTTAGCTTAAATAGTTTCCTAAAGATAAAGTAAACATTTCCTCAGAAGTATTGATAAAGTGGAAGGTTTTCCCCTAGGAGTACTTATCTGCCCAGCCTTAAAGTGCTACCAGACTGTCAATCACTTAGTCAACCACAGGGAAAGTGCATTTTCACAGCAAAAATGTTCTGAATGCTTGGGGCCTGAACCACTAAGTTTATATGGCTCTCCTCAAGTTTAGATGGTTAGAGCACATGGAAGGTGCCCTAAAGCTTTGGATGCTAGCCAGTTGTCTTATTCTTAGCAGGATGTAACCCATATCTTAGGCTACTGCAACAGTGAGCTGATGATGAACATAAAGGATTCAATTCTTAATATAATACACTGATGGGAATTTCTATTCATGTACAACACACATATACTCAACATGGAGAAAAGCTTAAGCTGCTCTGGTACCATACAGGGATAAAGCCCTAACTATGGCCAAGTTGACCTGGGTTTGATTAGTGGCTTAGGCAACTGGCAAAGTGGCAGGAAGGGATGGGAGTGCCCATCCAAAATGACAGGATGTTCGTTGAGGACACTTACGTAGGGGAGGTATGGTCCAAAAAGGGGAGTTGTTCTCAGATGAATAGTACAGTTGTGTACCTACCATAAATGTAGATGTTCAAGTGTATTCACTGTTGCAGTCATTACACTTGGGTTATCCTGCTGGCAGGTTACCCACAGTCGACCAGAGTTCCAAAGTCTAGGTCTGGCGTCGGTTGCTGTCGCCTCTTCCCTAAAGGCAGTGCGCCAGGGGTATAAAAGATGCAACCGACGCCATTTTCTTCAGTTTTCTTGCCTCAGATGTCAGGTGCCCCAAATAGGAAGGCTGTAAAAAAGTATGCCAAAAAGCATGCATGTAGTAAAATAAACATTTCCTTCATCTCCAAACAAATACACCACATAGGTTGTATAGAATTGAAAAGTACAGTAAAGTTCCAGCATAGAAAAGGGGGATGGTGGGTGGGTAATCTGGACTGCAACAGTGAATACACTCCAACATCTACATTTATGGTAGGTACACAACCGTACTATGTTCATTGTGTTTCACTGTTGCAGTCATTACACTTGGGTAGAATCCCAAAGCTGAGGTTGGGTGGCTGGTCCTAAATAGGGTTAGGAGAGGCTACCAGGCCCTGCAGAACTGCAGTGGCAAAGCCTGCTCTGGAATTAGAGTAAAGAGGTAAGTGGCAGTGCTTGGTGAAAGTGTGCATTGAACTCCAGGTTGCAGCTTCTAAAATGTCTTTGGTTGGTACTCCTCTGAGAAAGTCTGCTGAAGTGGCTGCTGCTCTGGTAGAATGTGGCCTAATGCCCTTAGGCACTGATTTGCCATGTTGTGCATAGCAGAAGCGAATGCAGTGTCCTATCCATTTTGAAATTGTCTGCTTTGAGATAGGCTTTCCTTGTGATCCTGCAGCATAAGCTACAAACAGTTGCTCAGTTTTTCTGAAAGCTTTTGTTTTGTCCAAGTAGAATCGTAGCTGTCTGTGTATGTCCAAAGTGTGCAGAAGTCTCTCCCCCTTATTCTGGGGATTTGGATAGAAAGTTGGCAAATGAATGGTTTGGTTAAGAGCCACACTGGAAATCACCTTTGGCATAAATGTTGGGTTTGTCCTCAGTGAGACTCTGCCCTGATGAAAAATGATGAAAGGTTCCACTGCCATTAATGCCTGTAACTCTGAGACTCTTCTTGCTGAAGTTATTGCTAGGAGCAGAGCAGTTTTCCATGATAAGAATTTTATATCAGCAGTGCTGGCTGGCTCAAAAGGAGGCAGAGTGAGTTTTTCTAAAACAAAATTGAGGTCCCAAGTAGGTATTGCTGCTCTCCTTGGGGGTCTTATGCTTTTTGCCCCTCTGAGGTACTGTTTTAGTAGTGGATGTGAAAAAATAAGCGGTTCCGTATTGTAATGAGCTGAAATGGCAGAGGCATGGATCTTAATAGACGAAAAGGATAGGCCTTTGTCCAGCATCTCAGTTAGGTATTGTAAAATCTGAGGAATATTTGGAACAAGTGGTTCGAGTCCTTGTGCCTGGTTCCAAGCACAGAATCTCTTCCATTTTTCTGCATAAGATTTCCTAGTGCTGGGCCTCCTAACTTCTAAAATGACATCCATAACAGCTTTAGAGAGAGGTGTGCTCTGAGTGGCTATATTATCTGCCATGCAGCCAGATTTAAGGTTCTGAGTTGACTGTGCAGAATCTGATTGTTTTGTTGAGTCAGAAGATGAGGAATTTGAGGTAAAGGCCAGGCTGTGTCTTGAGACAAGATCTTTAGGATTGGGTACCAGTGCTGGCATGGTCAGTCTGGGGCACTCAGGATAATTTTTGGTTTCTCTTGTCTGACTTTTAGGAGCACCTTGGGAAGAAGAGGCAGTGGAGGAAAGGCATAAACTGTCAGGGTTTTCCAGCTGAATGATAGAGCATCCACTTTCCATGCTTGTGGGTGATAAGATCTTGTGCAGAATTTTTGTAGTTGGCAGTTGTGAGGGGACGCAAAAAGATCTATGTCTGGGCGTCCCCATTTCCTTGTTATCATGCTGAAGACCTGTGGATTTAGTTTCCATTCGTGAGGATCCATGCGATTTCTGCTTAGTTCGTCCGCCAGTGTGTTTTTTGTTCCTGGCAGGAATTGTGCCTGCAGATGTACCTGATAGGTCAGTGCTGTATTCCACAAAGTCATGGCTTGCCTGCAGAGGGGGTAGGAATGTATACTCCCTTGCTTGTTTATGTACCACATAACTGTGGTATTGTCCGTCTTTAGTAATAGTTGTCCTGGAAGTAGTAGATCCTTGAAAGCTGTCAGAGCATTCTGTACAGCTAGCATCTCTTTTTGATTGATGTGAAGATGCATTTGTTCCTTGGGCCATGTGCCCTGAATACATTTTCCTGCCGTGCCCCCCAGGCGTAATCCGATGCATCCGTTGTTATTGTCTGCCTGGCTGTGGGTAATGTGAAAGGCTGTCCCTTGTTGTGGTGACAGGCCTGGGACCACCATCAAAACTCCTGTTGAAGGCAGGGAATTAGAGTTATTATTGTTTCCAGACTTTGGCAATGTTGAGTCCAAACACTTTTTAGATACCATTGTAATTTCCTCATATGCAGTCTTGCATATGGAATTAGTAGAATGCAGGATGCCATGAAGCCCAGGGCCTGCAGAATTTTTCTTGCAAGGAGCTGGGTCTTTGTTGCCATCATTTGAAAGTAATGAGTCAGTTGCCTTTGTTTGTCTGGCGTGAGATAAGCCATCTGGGCAGTTGTATTTAAGCTTGCACTCAGGATTATTATCTCTTGAGAGGGCACTAGTTTTGATTTCTTTTTGTTTACTGTGTACCTTAGGTAAATTAGTAATCTTTTTACAAACACCAGATGTTTTAGTAGAATGTCCTTGCTCTCTGCTTGAATAAGGCAGTCGTCCAAGTACAGATATATTTGAATTCCTTTTTGTCTGCAAAATGCAATTACTGGTGCCAGGCATTTCGTGAAGACCCTGGGCGCAGTAGATAAGCCAAAGGGCAGTGCAGAGAATTGGTAATGCATCGAGCCAGCTATGAATCTGAGGTATCTTCTGCAAGATTGTCTGATTGGTACATGCAGGTATGCCTCCTTGAGGTCCAAAGTAACTAGCCAAGCCTTCTTGCCTAGCATGGGTAGAAGTTGCTGAAGTGTTAACATTTTAAATTTTGGAACATCCAGAAAGGTATTTAGGATTGACAAGTCCAATATTAGTCTCCAGGCTTTGTCCTTCCTGGGTACCAGGAAAAGTCTTGAGTAAAATACTTGTCCCTGTTCTTGATGTGGTACTCTTTGAATAGCTCCCATATCCATGAGGGCAGCAATTTGTTTTTGTGCCTCTGCCCATTGGTTTTGTGGCAGGTCCGGCATACCCTTTGATTTTGGAAGGGTGTGAAAGTGGAACCTGTAACCCTGAGAAACAATATTCAGTACCCATTTGTCCTGGGTGATTATGTGCCAATTTTGTGAGAAAAGTGCTAGCTTTCCCCCTAAGGGTGCTGCCAAAAGGTAAGTGCTTGGCATCTGTAGAGGGAAGTCATTGTGACTGTTTCCTATAAGGTTGTGATTTGTCTTCTCCTCCTTTGGGGGCTGAAGCACCCCATTGTTTAGGTCTGTAGGAGCCTTGGGGCTGAGATCTGCCTCTTGGGCATCTGTATCTGCCTCTTTGTGGCCTGTCTGACACGGAAAGGACCAATTTTTGAAGGCCAGTTTCTGCTAAACCTAGGTGGTTGAACCTATAAAGAAATCCTTCACTGTTTGCATTGATTTTGCTTTATCCTCCATTTTTTTTTAACACTTCTTCTGCCTTAACACCAAACAAAGTATCATGCTGTAGTGGAGCATCCAATAATTTTACTTTAACATGTTCAGGTAAACTTTGTTCTTTTAACCAAGCATGCCTTCAAATGACAGAGCCTGTAACTGCGGCTCTTCAAGAAGCCTCTAATGAATCAAAACCACATTGCAGAGTATGCTTTCCCACCTGTTCAGCTGCATGCAGTAAATCCTGCATTTCCTTATTGTCAGGACTTTCTGAGTTTGTAAGCATTTTCTTTTTTAATAAAGACATGAGGTACTGTTGATATTTAAGCACGTGAAACTGGCAGTTTAAAGCCCTTACAGCCAAACTAGCAGGTGTAAACTTTTTTCCCCCATCTATCCAGAGCTCTAGAATCTCTATCAGAGGGAACAGGATTTTTTGCAGTGGAATCCTTAACCCCTTTGGAGCCCTGAGAAATAGTTTCTGGGTCAGCAGCAGGGTTTTTGTAAAGAAATTTATGAGAGTCAGGGACCCTGTAGTACCTGCCTGGCTTGACTGGTGCAGGGGGTAAAGAATCAGGAGACAGACTGGATTCAGAGAAAACATCATCAACAATATCAAGCACAGGGGGATAGCCAGGGGCCTGTGCTGAGGCAGTAAAAGAAAATCTCTGAGCCTTTTCTTGGATTCTGAATAATCCTGGCTCTCCCAATGGAAATGCTCCCTCATGGTGTGCAGGGTTTCCCCAAAAGAATAATCCTCAAGTGGAGAGGCTGAAGGTATAGATTCTTCTGCATCAGAATCCTCATACGGAGGGAGACAGTATCCCTGATCAGAAGAGGAATCAGAGGAAATAGAAACCTGGTGAGAGGAATCATAGTCAAGTGTCTTGCCTAGGCCTTTTATCAGGAGGGGGATGGGAACCCCTGATCAAAGTAAGCCATCTTAAGCATCTGTTTCTTTGGCATGGATGACTGTCCTGGAGAATGCTGTACTTGTTTTCTTGTCTTTAATGGTGATTTTGACTTTGCCTTGGCTGCTGCAGAGGACTTAATAGTAAGCTGTGAAGGTCTGAAAACACCCTCAGAAGCCGATGCCTGCACAGCGGCTCCGGACCCATCTGAGGGAATCGTTTCCGCAGGCCCAATACCTTGAGTTTCCAGTGGCCTTGGTGTCTCCACGTGGGAGTCGGATCACGCCTGTGGCTCTGAGGTGCTTGGTGTCAGGCTGCAGCGCCTCACTGAGAACCGGCAACAATATAGCCAAACTGGAGGCTGAGCTCTCTCAACCCAGTACTGGCTCAGTCAGTCAGGAGGAGAAGGGAACCACACACACCAAAATTCCAGTCTCACATAGACCTTCCGCATCAGCAAACCAAACACATAAACACACAAAAACATACTCGGAGGCTCTAAATAAAAATCTGCCTAAGCAGCAGAGACCTCCAAAGCAGACATCCAAGCAAACCCTACCCCACACCAATACCCATGTATCACATAGTTCACAAAGTCAGTGTGCCACACAGTCACAGCTCTTAAGGCTAAACAACACACCTAATACACTTGTAATAGGTGACTCTATTGTCAGACACACTGACGTCCCACTCACCAGACTGAACAAGGAGAAGATCACTGTAAGCTGCCTGTCGGGTGCTAGGATCCGCCACATAATGCATGCACTCAGGTCACTCCAAAGCAAGTACAAGTATGACTCCATCATTGTACATGCTGGTGTGAATGACCTGAGACGTACCTCCCTGGACTACATGAAAAGAGACACAGAGGAGCTCTCTGATCATGTAGCCCAGGCCGGTATGACCCTGACCTTGAGTAGCATCTTGCCCTCACCAAACATGATGCCACAATATAAAGACAAAATAATCAATTTTAACAAATGGCTAAAGTATTGGTGTCATTTAAAGGGGATCCAGTGTCTGTCAGCCTGGGATGACATGCTCGACAAGCCACGTTGCTTCACTAGGGACGGTTTGCACCTGTCACCCCTGGGCTTTGGAATACTGGCTAAGGCTCTTACCACCCCCATAGTGCCTTTTTTAGGCAAGGCTCAAAAGACAAGCCCACCTCCATAGACAACACAATGAAAAAAAAACTAAGGGTAATGCTGCTCAATGCCAGAAGTCTAAACCTCAAGATGCACGCACTCGAGGCGCTCCTCAGTATGGAGAATATCGATATCTGTGCACTTACAGAAACCTGGTTCAAGGCTCCCAAAAGCACCCCAGCACTACCAGGTTATATTTCATACCACGCTTTTCGGCCACAAAACTCGGACCGTACCACAAAAGGAGGGGGAGTATCCATATATATCAAAGATACCCACACCTCCAGGTTAGTAGCACTGCACGAAGCATCGGAGACCATCCATGTGCAACTAACAGTGTGCAAAACTGCCTTTCAGTTTGTAGCCTGCTACAGACCACCCTCCCAAACTCAGGAACCCCACTCGGCCTTCCTGAGAACACTGGAGAATATGAAGGTCTCTCCAAACACCATTATATTGGGTGACTTCAACTACCCAAACATTGACTGGGAAAACTACTCAAGCCCCAACACCCTCGTCCAATGGTTCCTAGAATTTATAAACTCAAATGCTATGGAACAACTGGTCACCACCCCCACAAGAGGGGAAAACATATTGGATCTGGTCATCACCAACATGGGGACTCTATGTTCCACACCAGAGGTATACCCCTCATTGGTAAGGTCAGACCATAAATTAATCTCACTGGATATCCATATCCCATCCCCACCCCCAGCCAAGGAAACCACGGTGAAGAACTTCTCAAAAGCAAACTTCACACTTCTCAAAACCAAGGTGGTATCCTTCAAAGCCCCGGGCAGTGGAAAATCTGGCTCAAACCGCAGAATCCTTTACAAACGCATTCTATGGACACCTACAGGAATGCATGGATCATGCTATCCCAAATAAAACCAAGACTCACTCCCCCAAAGGCAGGAGACCTGTCTGAGGACCCCGACCATAAATAAGCTATACAACAGAAGGAGGAAGCTACTACATGATAGAGCAAAATCCCAAAAGGGAAGGCATCTCTGATCGTACTAAGCAAGAAACCACGATCCATCATAAATCATCTAAGGCTAGCTTGAAAGAAAAAATTTCACAAGACACTAAAACAATCATAAGGCCTTCTTTAGTTATGTCAGGAACCTGGGTGGCAACTCCAGATAAATCTGAGTTAGTGCAAAATGACAAAAAATACACTGAACCCAGAGACATTGCCAACATCCTGGCAGACAGGTTCAGTGCAAATTTCTCCCCCCCATCCCCCCCAAAAGAGCAAATGTCTATCCCAACAGAGTGTAGCCTCCCTGACATCATAGATGAACAGGTGAGAGCTGTCCTCTCCAAAGCAAAAAACACAGCATCAATGGCACCGGACGGTGTCCCGGGCTGCGTCTTACATGAACTCCAAGAAGAACTTAACCCTCACATAAAGTCACTGTTCAATCTCAGCCTTACTACAGGATATGGACCCAAGGAATGGCGTACAGCAACAGTGGTCCCGCTCCACAAAGGTGGTGCTACAACGGACCCCGGAAACTATCGCCCTATAAGCCTGACTAGCCTGGTCTGCAAAGCTATGGAGCGTATCATCATGGAACTCATAAACAAAGACATTGGGAACCTCCAGACACTGGATCCTACCCAATTCGGCTTTGTTAAGGGCAAATCTTGCCTCTTGAGAACTTTGAAACAGTTACCAGGGCCATAGACCAAGAGGAAGGTAGTAGTCACAGCCTACCTGGACCTCGCAAAAAAGCCGACACAATACCTCACTCGGGCATCATAAATAAGCTCACCAGCTTAAATATCAACCCTATGTCACAAGATGGGTTGCAAACTGGCTCAGGGATAGAACCCACATGGTCAGAATTGCAGGTGCCATGTCAGACTCTAAACCAGTTACAATTGGCGTCCCACAAGGCTCAGTCCTGGGACCTCTCTTGTTCGGTATATATTTCTCTGAGGTACAGGCTAACATGGAAGGACTATGGCTGACCAAGTTCGCAGATGACTGCAAACTGGGTGCCATAATCGACTCTCCGGCTGACACAAGCATCCTCCAAAACGGTCTCACAGAGACGGATAACTGGTACCAGAGCCATGGCCTAAAGCTAAATGCCAAAAAATGCATAGTCATCCCCTTTAGGAAAAACAAAGTGCCCACAAATTACCACATAGGTGGTAATCCATTAAGTACGGAAGAAGTAATTAGGGATTTGGGGACCCAAGTAGATAGTAATCTCTCCTTTGACAATCACGTTGCCAAAGTGGTTAGAAAGACCTTCTATATAGCCCACCTTATCATGAAAGGTTTCACATTTAGATCAAGAGAGGTCATTGTGCCCCTCTACTCATCACTCATCAGGCCCATAATTGAATACAATGCCCCATTTGGGATGTACCTTATCCAACATCTGCAGCAACTGAAAAGACCCCAAAAGTACATCACCAAGAGGATCAAGGGACTCAAACAGATGCCCTATGCAGTTCGGCTAAAGAAACTCCAGCTCTACTCAGTTGCCTACCACCTACTCAGAGGCGATCTGTGCCTGACGTATAAAGCCATGTCCAACCCAGAATTAATGGACATGCTCCACCTCAAGAAATCCAAATCCCTTAGAGCTACATGCTCCAGGGACTTAAACCTCAGCACAGAAATAAATAGGACATGCTGGAGGGACAGATTCATATCCCAGAGGCTCCCCTCACTCTGGAACAAAATCCCAGTCCAAGTTAGGCAGAGCCCCTCACTGACCCTCTTCAAGAGAAATCTTGACGAGTGGATGGGAGATCGTAAGTTTACCCCGGGGATCTCTTCTGTGTCCCTGCTAGACAGAGGCACAGTAAACTAACTTTAAAAGGGCTATCTTCTGTGACCTACTATTCAAGGCAAGTCTACTAATCTAAAAGGGTGGCGAAAGCCAAACACACTCTGGCTAGGATTATAAATGCCCTAGGGCAGATAGCCTAGTATCAACCTATGAACTGGCGACTGGCCTAGAAGAGGCTTCATCGTTGGTTTTGGACCTCGGATGCCTGTCCTTTTCCTTGTCTTTGCATTTTTTATGAATTCCGGTCGTCGGTTGTTCCAACGGCATTATATAGTTAAACCTCAGGCCAAAGTAATGTGAAGCAAACTCAAACCGACGCTTAATAGTGCATTTGTTGAATCTAGCACAAAACCGACAACTAGTGACGTCATGGTCAGGGCCTAGGCAATGAATACAGTAAGAGTGAAAGTCCTTATGAGATATTTGCTTCCCACAAGAAATACAATTGTTAACTTTTTCTGGCATCGGTCTGAAGCAAGAAAAAGTTTCCCCAATGGGGTATTTAGCTTTATTGAAGACTTTGGTTCTGAAACTCGATTTCGAAAATCTCAGGAGTCGGCTGACTGGCACTTGCAAACTGCTTTTGCTTCAGGCACCACGCGGCAAGAAAGACTGGAGAAAATGGCGTCGGTTGCATCTTTTATACCCCTGGTGCACTGGTGTCAGGGAAGAGGCGACAGCAACCGACGCCGGACCTAGACTTTGGAACTCTGGCCGACTGCGGGTAGCCTGCCACCAGAATAACCCAAGTGTAATGACTGCAACAGTGAAACATGATGAACATCATGTGTGGTAGAGGGGCAGGGAGGGGGTAGGGCATCTAAAGAAACTCCCAGAATGCAAGCAGAGATACCCTTAGGTGCCACGACACTGGACTAAGTCTGGGAGGGCGGGCAGAAGACACGGACATGGATCACTGGGGGCCAGGCTGGTAAATATGATGTCCCACAAGGGAAAGACTTATTAACAGATATTTTTCTTGTCTTAAAGGTCTCTGATAGAGTGACACACAGTGTATTAATCAGTAAACCGTGGATTCTCTTCAGAAGTAACCTCATGGTTCTTTGGTTACTTACATACTAGATTATTGTCAGTTGCTGGATCAGAGTTCTTCTCCAACACAGTGCTACTTACTTGTAGGGCGCCTCAACAATCTGTCCTAGGTCCTCAGAGTTTTTCTTTATAGATAGCTTGCCCTGGGACTTGCCACAGCTACATCTCTCCATGTATGCTGATGGCACAGCACTTACAACAAGCCACATACCTCTTCCAACAAATTAAGTATAAACACAGCCAAATCAGCTGTTGTGCTTTCTTACACCTCCAAATTACTAGCTGAAATTTCACCCCATATATTAATTTTCCTAAATGGGACAACAATCCCTTATACCAGACATCAAAAATACCTTTGTGTTCTTATCAATGATATTCTTTCCTTCTTTAACCACACCAAACACACTACCTCTAAAACCTTACATCAACTGAAGGTACCCTGCAATATATCACATTTACTCGCAGCAGAAAAAAGAAAAGTCATTGCCATCAATTATTGCTTCCCTGTCTGGGCAAAATACATTCCTGTTGCAAGCAGAAGAAGATAAGATATGCAGGTTCATTAACACTGCAAGACCCAATGAGCATCACTGTCTTTCACACAAAGAGCACACTGGCAGCCTGTCACCACTAGAGCCAATTACTTAATTAATGTAGTTGCATTTAAATTACTGAAGAGATGTTGTCCTACTCTAGCAAACACCATTAGCAAGATTCAATAAAACCTACATCAAGTGTACACAATATATATTCAAGAACATTATCACATTTTTGTGCTTTCTAGTCACTCAGAAAGATTACACTAAGTGAACATTTCATCTACACTTTGTGCTAACCTTTATTAATCCCTGTCACTATGTAAAACTGCAGGAATATCAGCAGGAAAACGAAAATTAGGAGAAAGAAGGTATGAGTTATGTCTGTGCTGTCTGTTCATCAGAAAGGTGTATACTTAGTGTACACTTACTGTAGGCATTGCTGAATCCCGGAGCATATCTGTCAACACAGTACTAATTACTTTCTTCATGATAGTAACAACCTAACATTAAACTGGCCCCACTTAATCCTAGCCACCTGTGAGGCATCCTTCTACAAACTATGACCTGCATTTTTGGATGCACGTTGAGACAAGTGACTTAGAAAATGTGTCACTGTTTAAAAAAATAAAAATAAAATACATAAAACCCTATCTGTCAGCAATACAAAAGCACATGTTTAGGATGCTGGTTAACAGAATTGCTCCACTAAATTTTCATGTTTCATAGTTCTTTCTCTTGGTGCTGGTGCCGCGGTAGCGTTGTAGCCTCACAGTTAAACGTTGCACGTTCGATTCTCAGTTAGAGCGTCTTCTGTGTGTCGACATGCGTGAATGGGCATTCCTTCACTGAAGGTTGTGCGTTAGGCCCGGCAAGCCAGTACGTAAAACTCTACTGCCAATCATTAGCGGAACGGAGTGGCGACCCCTAACCGGAAAAAGCCGAAAGACATAGTTCTTTCTCTTGTTTACTTAACATTGTTACGACTGCCATTGGTCTTCTCTGAACTAATGCTAGTACTTGTATTGCAGCAGTAAAGATGTTTTTCCATCCTTCATTTCCTTTTCCAGTGTGCTAAATTTACTAAGCAAATCTACTGTATTAATGTGTAAATGCAATACAATGTTTGAAATCCTGTGTCCTTCTGGCTATATACTGTAATAATTTAAATGCCTGATGTGTGTAATATTTGTTGTTCCTGCCATATGGCCCAGGATGTGGCTGAAAAGAGTTCTGTAACATTCCACTCATCCTGTTAACTAGTACTAAACAAATAAATCTGCTGATCAAATGCCAAAATGTGAAATTTGTGAACTCACCAGTTGGTGTTCTGCCAAAATGTGAAAGGTTGAAGAAGGAGCAAGAGACACACCAAAGAAACATTGTTTCCAGTAAAATTCCCCATAAACCAAATCTTTATAAATCGACTAGCTCTCTTGCAAGGATAAACACTTTCATACATACCTTTTCTGGTGCTGACATAATATAACTACATATAGTGTACTAATCTGCTTATTTATTTGTTTTGTGTGTGTGTGTGTGTGTGTGTGTGTGTGTGTGTGTGTATACATACATACTTAAAAAAAAATCTGGAAAGTCTAACTATACATAGCCCTTTTTCAGTAGATGCCATGGGAGAAAAGCCCTGAAAATAGTAAGGTTAAAAGAGTGGTTTTAAAGTACAGTCTAATAACACTAATTACATTTCTACATGGGACAAGAAAAACAGAACGATATTTATGTATGCACAAGAATACAAACAGGAAATATATACATTATTTTACAAAGATTAGTATTCCCAAACAGAATATATGATATGATTATATGGTAAGACTAGACTGAGTTACACATGCATCTCAGTGATTCAGAAGCATTATAACCAGGACTGCAGCCGAGCCAACACGGTTTACAAAGCGTGTGAGATGAGGCCTGAGGCTCATTAACAATGCATGATTCTAGGCTAGTGTGTGCGACAATATGGCTAAAGTAGGGACATTTGGGAAGATTGTGTTCATCAGCTCATGGCCACAGTAAAGTGCAAGCAGCTGTTATAAACACGGGTCAAGCACAAGCCTCTAGGTAAGTCTGTGTGAAAGCACGTACACAGATGAAAATGCTGAGGTGCTGATCTAGTGTTGTAACCCAAGGCTACAGATATGCAGGGAAATGTCTTCTGGAAGAAGGTAAGGTAAGTATGCCTAAGGGTGGAGGGTGCAGATGGAAGTATGGCCAGAGAAATTCACAGAAATGGAAAGAAGACTGCAAAAGGAGGTAAAGACCAAATCAGAGATATAGATCCCAATGAAAAAGGCAGTATAAAACATACACATATATAGCAATCTGAAGTACCTGAACTCAGATAATGTGAAACTCAGACTTAATAGGTGGGATACAGAAAAGTAATGAGAAGTTATGTACTTACTGTAACGTTCCATGTTAGTTGTCTTCTTCTCACATTCTTTCTTGCTGGATGGGTTTGGAGCCGATCCTCGGCTCTGACTCGGCCTATTACTAAAGCTCGAGAGCTATTTTTACTGGCTCGAGGCTATGCTATGTCCCATAATGCTAGGCGTGATATACCCAGATCTCGTTTGATAGCTAACACTATGGACATACATGTCCCCACCATTATGAGAATATATATATATATATATATATATATATATATATATATATATATATATATATATATATATATATATATATATGTATATGTATATATATATATATATATATATATATATATATATATATATATATATATATATATATATATATATATATATATATATATATATATATATATAAATATACATCTACCTCTATACATCTAGGTATACAAAACTCTTATAAGAGTTACCAAGAAGGGGAAAGAGGTAGCTAAGTAGATACTCTCATGATAAACACATCTCAGAAGATACTCTCGGTCTTGCCAGGCTAGGGGGATGGAGGGTGGGATGCAAGAAAGAAGGCGAGAAGAAGACAACTAACATGGAACGATGGTAAGTACATAACTTCTCAATGTTAAGTTGTCAATCTCGCCTTCATTCTTGCTGGATGGGACAGCGTCCCTAGCACCTTAGTTCTGGGTGGCTCAATGGAACAAACTCTTGAGTACAGTGGAACCAAAATCAGCCCTACTTCTAGAGGTTATGTCCAGCTTGTAATGAGAAATGAAGGTATGAGGAGAGGCCCATGTGGCCGCTGCACAAATGGAATCCATTGGCAATCTTGCCTGAAAAGCTACTGAAGAGGCTAATGCTCTGGTTGAATGAGCTCTGGGCTTAATAGGGAGCTCTTTATGCCTCAATTGGTAAATCAACATAATAACAGAGGTCAACCACCTGGACAAGGTTACTTTGGAAACTGGCAGGCCTTGTTTCCCTTCCGCATAAGACAGGAAGAGCTGTTCTGATTTCCTCGTCTGCTTGGTACTATCCAGGTAGAAGCGTAATTGACGGTGAATGTCTAGACAATGTAACTTCCATTCAGACCTATTGGTATAAAGTGGGAAGAAAACAGGAAGATCGATGGTCTGATTCAGATTTTGTTCAGAGAGTACTTTGGGTAAAAAGGACGGATTAGTCCTAAGTGACACTCTATCTTTGTGAAAAATAAGGTAAGGAGGGTGAACACAAAGGGCTACTAAAAACAAGAGTTTTCCAAGAGAGCAACTTTAATGAACAGGAAGCCGCAGGTTCAAAGGGAAGGAGAATTAAAGACAACAGCACCAAATTTAGGTCCCATGGTGGGGGAGGATCTTTTACCAGGGGCCTAAGTAAAAGGGTTCCTTTTAGAAAGGCTTTACAAAGCTTGTGTGACATAATGCTGCTCTCTGACAATCCAACGTGAAAATTCGCAATGGCTGCCAACTGAACTCTGATGGTGGCTGAAGAAGATCCCATTTGAAAAAGTTCTGCCAAAAACTCTAAGAGTGTATGGACAGGGACTGTAAAGGGGTCAACTTGTTTCTCCCCTGCCCAAACAGAGAAACGCTTCCATTTGCTAGCATAAGTCTTTCTGGTAGTAGACTTGTGCGAAGCAAGGATGATGTCATGAAATGAATGAGAGATTGAGGGAAGCCTGGCTAGGGTTGGAAGTGGAGCAACCAAGCTGTGAGGTTGAGAGATTGGAGAGATCGATGCAGCCCGCCCGACTGATGTGTCAGAAGATCTGGCGCTGGGTACAAATGCCAGGGTTGATCTAATAGATGACATTGCAGGAACATGAACCATGTTTGTCAAGGCTAGTAAGAGGTAACAAGGATCATTCTGGATCTCAAAACAGTTGCTTTCTGGATTAGCTGAGTAATTAAGGGAAAGGGGGGAAAAGCATACAGAAGACCCCGGGGCCAATCGTGGACTAGAGCATCTCTGGGGGGAAGACCTGGGAGAGGGAAGAGGGTGAAGAAGTCTGGGCACTTGCTGTTTTGAGGGGTTGCAAAAAGATCGCAGCAAGGCTGACCCCACCTCCTGAAGATGTTTTCCACTACTAACTGGTTGAGAGACCACTCGTGGGGCATGAGAATGGCTCTGCTCAGCCTGTCCGCTATGACGTTGGACTTCCCGGGGATATGCGTTGCTACCAGAAACCGTTGAGAAGAGATCACCCACTGCCACAGTCTGAGTGCTTCTCGACATAGGGGGTAGGACTTGGTTCCGCCCTGCTTGTTGATATACCACACTACAGACATATTGTCTGTCTCAATTGCAATAGTCCCGGTGGGTAGAGAGTCTTGAAGGGCCTGCAACGCTAAAAGCACCGCTCTCATTTCCAAGACATTTATGTGCAGGTGGCTTTCGAAAGGCTGCCATGTGGCCTGGACTGTCCTGCCCTGAAAATGCCCCCCCCCCCACCCGATCAGGGAGGCATTCGTTGTCACAGTAGCCACAGGAGGAGGAAGGACAAAGGGTCTGCCCGGAACAACCTGAGGAGACCATCCACCACGAAAGGTGTTTTTTGCATGACTGAGTGATTAGAATGCTGTGTGACATTGGAAGATGTTGAAAGGACCACTGTGAAAACAGCATCCATTGCAGGATCCGCATGTGAAAGCGAGCTAGGGGGAGTAATGTGATAGCTGCTGCCATGAGACCTAGGGTTTTTAGTACGAATCTGGCCTGGACTCTGCTCTCTTGTAGTAGGATTTGAACATGACCTCGAATGTCTGAAATCCTTTGTACAGGCAGTTTTGCTGACAGTTCCACAGTGTTTAAAACGGCGCCTATGAAGGTAATAGACTGACAAGGCGACAAGGCAGACTTATCGGAGTTTATAGAGATACCTAGCTTGTTGCAAATTTGGAGGGTATAATCCCTGGAATGAAGTAGCTGACGCTTGGTGGTGGCAGTACGGAGCCAGTCGTCTAAGTATGGAAACACCTGGAATCCTTTTCGTCTCAGGTGAGCTGCAACCACTGCCATGCATTTGGTAAACACCCTGGGGGCTGTGGTAAGGCCAAAGGGCAGGGCTCTGAATTGGTAGTGACTGGCTCCCAGCCGGAAGCGGAGAAACCTCCTGGAGCGCCTGTTCATTTTGATATGATAGTACTTATCCTGAAGGTCTATAGAGCACATCCAATTGTCCTGACCCAGGAAGGGTAGAATGGACTGAAGCGTGACCATCCGGAATTTCGTTCTTTGAACAGACTTGTTCAGTCTGCTGAGATCCAAAATAGGTCTCCAGTCCCCTGTCTTTTTGGTACCAAAAAGAACTTGGAGTAGACTCGGATCCTTGCTGGTCTGCTGGGACTGGCTGGATGGCTCTTTTTGTAGCAGCTTTGAAATTTCTAGTGCTGCTTGATCCCTCAGACTGGGTGGAACATCTGGAAGGGGCCCTTTTGGCGGTTGTGGGGTATGAATAAAGGGAATTTTGTAACTCTCGGATATGATCGACCATACCCAAATGTCTTGCGTGAGGGAATGCCAGGCTTCTGGGTACAGTGATAGTCTTCCCGACTGCCTCGAAGGTGGACAGTCGGGCAGCTCCTCAGGGTGCTGGAAGGGTTTGTCAGAAAGGATTCTCTGCTACCTGATTCTGGACACCCCTGCCCTCGGGCTTGGTCTATTATTGTTCCTCCTCTGCCTCTCAAGGGAAGCTCACCACGTGCGTCAGGCAGTACTCCCTGAGGTTTGCAGAACCACATTTTCCAACCTTTCTGACCCTTAGGGTATGGTCTAGAAGGGTAGAAAAATGGACTCCTACAGCAGAGAGAGTCTTGCCTTCCTGCTCGCACCTGGTCAATGTATCCTTCACTTGAGGTCCAAACAAGGCAGAACCATCAAAGGGGGTGTTAGTGAAGGATGCCTTGAAGGGTCAGCAAAGTCGCAAAGCCGCATCCAGGCATGTCTCCTTAGAGCGGCGCCTGCCTGGCAGCCTACGCTCCATCGGCTGCATAGGAAATGAGCCGCATGGAGGAGTTTACAACAGAGTTTAGGGTCCCCAGCTGGGAGTTGATCTTTTTCTGAGACCCCGCAGCTGATGGGTCCTGTAAATACCCGGTCAGAATGTCTTGAATGTGTACTGAAAATAAAGGAAATGCAAATGCTGTACATTTCCCAACCTGCCCTAGTCTAGATTCTTAACAGAGTTAAATACTTATACACCTTTATGGCCCATACGGCTTAGCCTTAAACAATATTTTAAAGCTGAGTTTTTAAAAAAAATTGGCCTAGGGCACTAACCATTCTGAAGGACCTTCCCTTAAAACTTACCTGCAAAAATTTTTTGGAAAGGGGCCGTTCATTAACACTGCAAGACCAATGAGCATGCTGTCTTTCACACACAAAAGGCACACACTGGCAGCCCTGTCACCACTAAGAGCCAATTACTTAATTAATGTATGGTTTGCATTTCTGCGAATTACTGAAGAGATGTTTGTCGCACTACTCTAGCAAAACACCATTATGCAAAGATTCAATAAAACCTAAAATCAAAGGTTATTACACAATATATAACCAGAAACATTATCACATTTTGGCCAGCTTTCTAGTCACTCAGAAAGATTACACTAAGTGAACGCTTTCATCTACACTTTGTGCCCTTCGCCTATCTAATCCTGTCACTATGTAAAACTGCAGGATGGAATATCAGCAGGAAAGCGAAATTAGGGAAAAGAAGAATTATGAGTTATGTCATGTGCTGTCTGTTTCATCAGAAAGGTGTATGCGTGGTGTACACACTTACTGCACTAATGAGCATTGCTTGAATCCCGGAGCATATCTGTCAACACAGCTTACTAAGTGCCGTTACTTTCTTCATGATAGTAACAACCTAACATTAAACTGGCCCCAGTTAATCCCTAGCCACCTAATGAGGGCATCCTTCTATAAAACTATGACCTGCATTTTTGGATGCATTTTGAGACAAGTGACTTAGAAAATGTGTCACTGTTTATAAAATAAAAATAAAATGCATAAAACCCTATCATGTCAGCAATACAAAAGCACATGTGTTTAGGATGCTGGTTAACAGGGGGAATTGCTCCACTAAATTTTCATGTTTCATAGGCTTTCTCTTGGTGCTGGTGCCTCGGTGGCGTTGGCTAATAGCCCTCACAGTTAAACGCGTTGCGTTCGATTCTCAGTTAGAAGGCGTCTTCTGTGTGCCGACATGCGTGAATGGGCATTCCTTACACTTCAAAGAAGGTTGTGCGTTAGGCCCTGGCAAGCCAGCATGTAAAACTCTACTGCCAATCATTAAAGCGGGCAGCAGGGTCACTGGCGTAATTCTCAACGGAAAAAGCCAAAAGACATAGTTCTTTCTCTTGTTTACTTAACATTGTTACGACTGCCACTGGTCTTCTCTGAACTAATGCTAGTACTTGTATTGCAGCAGTAAAGATGTTTTTCCATCTTTCATTTCCTTTTCCAGTGTGCTAAATTTACTAAGCAAATCTACTGTATTAATGTGTAAATGCAATATAATGTTTGAAATCCTGTGTTCTTCTTTCTATATACTGTAATAATTTAAATGCCTGATGTGTGTAATATTTGTTGTCCCTGCCATATGGCCCAGGATGTGGCTGAAAAGAGTTCTGTAACATTCCACTCATCCTGTTAACTAGTACTAAACAAATAAATCTGCTGATCAAATGCCAAAATGTGAAATTTGTGAACTCACCAGTTGGTGTTCTGCCAAAATGTGAAAGGTTGAAGAAGGAGCAAGAGACACACCAAAGCAAAACCATTGTTTCCAGTAAAATTCTTATAAACCAAATCTTTATAAATCGACTAGCTCTCTTGCAAGGGATAAACACTTTCATACATACCTTTTCTGGTGCTGACATAATATAACTTATATATAGTGTACTAATCTGGGCTTATTTATTTGTTTGTGTGTGTGTGTGTGTGTGTGTGTGTGTGTGTGTGTGTGTGTGTGTGTGTGTGTGTATATACAATACATACTTAAAAAATCTGGAAATTCTAACTAGACATGTAGCCCCGCCTTTTTTCAGCGGTAAGATGCCATGGGAGAAAAGCCCTGAAAATAGTAAAGGTTAAAAGAAGTGGTTTTGAAAAGTACAGTCTAATAACACTTTCAATTACATTTCTACATGGGACAAGGAAAAAATAGAACGATATTTACAATGCTACAAGAATACAAAACAGGGAAATATATACATTATTTTACAAAAGATTAGTATTCCCAAACAGAATATATGATATGATTATAACCGTGGTAAAGACTAGACTTAGATTACACATGCATCTCAGTGATTCAGAAGCATTATAACCAGGACTGCAACCGAGCCCAATGCTGATTTACAAAGAAGCGTGCAGAGATGAGGCCTGAGGAACCGCTCATTAACAATGCATGATTCTAGGCCTAGTGTGTGCGACAATATGCCAGCTAAAAGTAGGGACATTTGGGAAGATTGTGTTCATCAGCTCATGGCCAGCAGTAAAGTCCAGCCAGCTGCTTATAAACACGGGTCAAGCACCAAGCCTCTGAGGTAAGGAGTCTGTGTGAAAGCCCGCATTACACGGATAGATGAAAATGCTGAGGTGCTGATCTAGTGGTATTTTGTAACCACAAGGCTACAGATATGCAGGGAAATGTCTTCTGGAAGAAGGAGTAAGGTAAGACATGCCTAAGGGTGGAAGGAGAGTGCAGATGGAAGTATGGCCAGTGGAAAGAAATTCACAGAAATGGAAAGAAGAAGACTGCAGTAAAAGGAGGTAAAGACCAAATCAGAGATATAGATCCCAATGAAAAAAGGCAGTATAAAACATACACATATATAGCAATCTGAAGTACCACTGAACTCAGATAATGTGAAACTCTCAGACTTGCCAATAGGTGGGATACAGAAAAGTAATAGAGAAGTTATGTACTTACCGTGAACGTTCCATGTTAGTTGTCTTCTTCTCACATTTCTTTCTTGCTGGATGGGTTTGGAGCCGATCCTCTCGGCTCTCTGAGCTCCTCGACCTATTACTAAAGCTCGAGAGCTGGCTTATTTTGGTACTTCGGCTCGAGGCTATGCTATGTCCCATTAATGCTAGAAAGCTGATATACCCAAGATCTCGTTTGATAGCTAACACTATAAATACATGTCTCCACCTAATTATAATGGGGAATATATATAATATATATGCTGCATATATATATATATATATAATAGTGGCAGGTAATAATAATAATAATATATAGCGGGTACGTATAATACATATATATATATACGTATATATATGTATATATAATAATATATATATATATATGCATGCTGTAATAACAATAATATATATATATATTCATAATAATAATATATGTACTATATATATATATATATATATATATCTATATCTACCTAAGCTATATACATATACAAAAACTCTCCAACTATAAAGGAGTTACCAAGAAGCAGGAAAGGGGTAGTTAAAGGAAACTAACCTCTCATGATAAACATCTCCTGAGAGATACTCGGTCTTGCCAGGCTAGGGGGATGGAGGGTGGGATGCAAGAAAGAAGCGCGGAGAAGAAGACAACTAAATCAGCCATGGAGCGTTATGGTAGGTACATAACTACTCAATGTTAAGTTGTCAATCTACTCTTCATTCTTGCTGGATGGGACAGCGTCCCTAGCACCTTAGTTCTGGGTGGCTCAATGGAACAAACTCTTGAGTACAGTGGAACCAAAATCAGCCCTACTTCTAGAGGTCATGTCCAGCTTGTAATGAGAAATGAAGGTATGAGGAGAGGCCCATGTGGCCGCTGCATAAATGGAATCCATTGGCAATCTTGCCTGAAAAGCTACTGAAGAGGCTAATGCTCTGGTTGAATGAGCTCTGGGCTTAATAGGGAGCTCTTTATTGCCTCAGTTGGTAAATCAACATAATAACAGAGGTCAACCACCTGGACAAGGTTACTTCTGGAAACTGGCAGGCCTTGTTTCCCTTCCGCATAAGACAGGAAGAGCTGTTCTGATTTCCACGTCTGCTTGGCCAAAAATTCTATCCAGGTAGAGAAAAAGCATAATTGGCCGGTGAGCGTCTAGACAATGTAACTTCCATTCAGACCTATTGGTATAAAGTGGAAAAAAAAACAGGAAGATCGATGGTCTGATTCAGATTTTTTTCAGAGAGTACTTTGGAGAAAAAGGACGGACTAGTACTAAGTGACACTCTATCTTTGTGAAAAACAAGGTAAGGAGGGTGAACACAAAGGGCTTGAAGTTCACAATACCCTTCTTGCTGAAGTGCGGCTACTAAAACAAGAGTTTTCCAAGAGCAACTTTAATGAACAGGAAGCCGCAGGTTCAAAGGGAGGGAGAATTAAAGGCGACAGCACCAAATTTAGGTCTCATGGTGTGGGTGGTTCTTTTACCGGGGGCCTAAGTAAGAGGGTTCCTTTTAGAAAGGCTTTACAAAGCTTGTGTGACATAATGCTGGTCTCTGACAATCCAACGTGAAAATTCACAATGGCTGCCAACTGAACTCTGATGGTGGCTGAAGAAGATCCCATTTGAAAAAGTTCTGCCAAAAACTCTAAGACTGTATGGACAGGGGATGTAAAGGGGTCAACTTGTTTCGCCCCTGCTCAAACAGAGAAATGCTTCCATTTGCTAGCATAGGTCTTTCTGGTAGTAGACTTGTGCGAAGCAAGGATGATGTCACAAACTGAATGAGAAATTGAGGGAAGCCTGGCTAGGGTTGAAAGTGGAGCAACCAAGCTGTGAGGTTGAGAGATTGGAGAGATCGATGCAGCCCGCCCGACTGATGTGTCAGAAGATCTGGCGCTGGGTCCAGATGCCAGGGTTGATCTAATAGATGACGTTGCAGGAACGGGAACCAAGTTTGTCGAGGCCAGTAAGGGGCAACAAGGATCATTCTGGATCTCAAAACAGTTGCTTTCTGGATTAGCTGAGTAATTAAGGGAAAGGGGGGGAAAGCATACAGAAGACCTGGGGCCAATCGTGGACTAGAGCATCTCTGGGGGGAAGACCTGGGAGAGGGAAGAGGGTGAAGAAGTCTGGGCACTTGCTGTTTTGAGGGGTTGCAAAAAGATCGCAGCAAGGCTGACCCCACCTCCTGAAGATGTTTTCCGCTACTAGCTGGTTGAGAGACCACTTGTGGGGCATGAGAATGGCTCTGCTCAGCCTGTCCGCTATGACGTTGGACTTCCCGGGGATTTGCTTTGCTACCAGAAACCGTTGAGAAGAGATCACCCACTGCCACAGTCTGAGTGCTTCTCGACATAGGGGTAGGACTTGGTTCCGCCCTGCTTGTTGATGTACCACACTACATACATATTGTCTGTCTGAATTGCAATAGTCCCGGTGGGTAGAGTCTCTTGAAGGACCTGCAATGCTAAAAGCACCGCTCTCATTTCCAAGACATTTATGTGCAGGTGGCTTTCGAAAGGCTGCCATGTGCCCTGGACTGTCCTGCCCTGAAAATGCCCCCCCCCCCACCTGATCAGGGAGGCATCCGTTGTCACAGTAGCCACAGGAGGAGGAAGGACAAAGGGTCTGCCCTGAAGAACCTGAGGGGAGACCATCCAACATGAAAGGTGTCTTTTGCATGACTGAGTGATTAGAATGCTGTGTGACATTGGAAGCTGTTGAAAGGACCACTGGGAAAACAGCATCCATTGCAGGATCCACATGTGAAAGCGAGCTAGGGGGAGTAATGTGATAGCTGCTGCCATGAGACCTAGGGTTTTTAGTACGAATCTGGCCTGGACTCTGCTCTCTTGTAGTAGGATTTGAACATGACCTCGAATGTCTGAAATCCTTTGTACAGGCAGTTTTGCTGACAGTTCCACAGTGTTTAAAACAGTGCCTATGAAGGTAATAGACTGACAAGGTGACAAGGCAGACTTTTCAGAGTTTATAGAGATACCTAGCTCGTTGCAAATTTGGAGGGTATAATCTCTGGAATGAAGTAGCTGACACTTGGTGGTGGCAGTAAGGAGCCAGTCGTCTAAGCATGGAAACACCTGGAATCCTTTTCATCTCAGGTGAGCTGCAACCACTGCCATGCATTTGGTAAACACCCTGGGGGTTGTGGTAAGGCCAAAGGGCAGGGCTCTGAATTGGTAGTGACTCGCTCCCAGCCAGAAGCGGAGAAACCTCCTGGAGTGCCTGTTCATTTTGATATGATAGTACACATCCTGAAGGTCTATAGAGCACATCCAATTGTCCCGACCCAGGAAGGGTAGAATGGACTGAAGCGTGACCATCCGGAATTTCGTTCTTTGAACAGACTTGTTCAGTCTGCTGAGATCCAAAATAGGTCTCCAGTCCCCTGTCTTTTTTGGTACCAAAAAGAACTTGGAGTAGACTCCGGATCCTTGCTGGTCTGCTGGGACTGGCTGGATGGCTCTTTTTTGTAGCAGCTTTGAAATTTCTAGTGCTGCTTGATCCCTCAGACCGGGTGGAACATCTGGAAGGGGCCCTTTTGGCGGTTGTGGGGTATGAATAAAGGGAATTTTGTAACCCTCGGATATGATCGACCATACCCAAATGTCTTGCGTGAGGGAATGCCAGGCTTCTGGGTACAGTGATAGTCTTCCCCCGACTGCCTCCGAAGGTGGACAGTCGGGCAGCTCCTCAGGGGTGCTGGAAGGGTTTGTCAGAAAAGGATTCTCTGCTACCTTATTTCTGTGGACACCCCCTGCCCCTCGGGCGGCGTCTATTATTGTTCCCTCCTCTGCCTCTCAAGGGAAGCTCACCACGTGCGTCAGGCAGTACTCCCTGAGGTTTGCAGAACCACATTTTCCAACCTTTCTGACCCTTAGGGTATGGTCTAGAAGGGGTAGAAAAACAGACTCCTACGGCAGAGAGAGTCTTGCCTTCCTGCTCGCACCTGGTCAATGTATCCTTCACTTGAGGTCCAAACAAGGCAGAACCATCAAAGGGGGTGTTAGTGAAGGATGCCTTGAAGGGGTCAGCAAAGTTGCAAAGCCACATCCAGGCGTGTCTCCTTAGAGCGACGCCCGTGCCTGCAGCCCTACTCGCTCCATCGGCTGCATAGGAAATGAGCCGCATGGAGGAGTTTACAACAGAGTTTAGGGTCCCCAGCTGGGAGTTGATCTTTTTCTGAGACCCCGCAGCTGATGGGTCCTGTGAGGTATCACCCAGTTCCTTGAGAAGGTCTCTCTGGAGATGGGTGAAATGGCACAAATAATTCAGCGACCGCATAGCAAAGGTCGCTGAGGAAAACATCCGCTTGCCATACCTGTCCATAGTCCTAGATTCCTTATTAGGAGGATGGACAGGTACTGAAGGGTCAGCCAACTCCTTTTTAGTGGCCACCGCCACCACCATGGCATCAACAGGGACACCCTTAGTTATGGGCTGTAATAAATTTTGTAGGCCTCCAGGGAGTTGGTTCCATAGTATCTGGAGCTGTCCATGCCTTTCGAGCCACCACATCCATGAGCGGGTCGAAAGGCGGAGACACCCAGGAGGTGGAAGGGCGAGAACCGAACGCATCCAGGTACACCGACTCATCCTCAGAAGGGTTAAGGGCAGACCAGTTTCCCCTCTGATTAAGAATCTCCAGGATGTCAGAAAATGAGACATCCTCAGAGGGGGACCTTGGGGACCCTTCTGAGTCATCCAAATCAGTGTCCGATGTGACTGACTCAGGGGAGTCTATATGCTTCCTCTTGCATTTTCTCTTTCGAGGGGTCTCCCCTGAAGGATCAGGGGAGGCCTCCGAAGAGGAGGATACACCCAATGGGGCTACCTGTAGCATCGGTTCTCCACGCTCAGGATCGAGAGAGCGGGTAGAGACTGAAGCAGGCACCATAGAGGGAGGAGCCGAAGGAGCCGACCGTGGAGCAGGCACAGGGGCCAGCACACTCCTCATGACCTCAAAGGACCCCCTTTCAGGCAGGGAAGGGGGTCCCCGCTCCGAAGAGACAAGGACTCCTCCAGGCACAGAGAGGGATGGCTCCAAGGCCAATGTCGGGGATGAACTCACCTGCGCCGAAGCTCCAAGAGGGAGAACGGAGTCGGACAAGGGTCCGATGACACTTGCCCCCTCGGAGCCGACGAGAGAGTCCTGGTGCCCAGATCCCTCCAAGGATGAAACCAAGGAAGAGATCGGAGCCGACGAGGGAGCCGACAGGGGTGGTATTGGCTCCGACATTCTGAAGGTCCCGACCCCTACGATCTCCAGCTCCGAACTCACAGGAAGGGTCGGAGGAGGAATCGAACAGGGAGTAGTGAAAGCCACTGCCTGATGAGGAGGGCTATGCAACATTTGGGCCAGTTCCTGCGACTTAAGTAGTCTGCTAACCACCCTCTCGAGGTCATGGTCCGACAGCCTGGAAGACCGAGAGGAATGGGACCTGTGACTCCGCTCCGATAACAAGGGAGACTTCGGAGCCGAGTGGACCGATTCCAGGGAAGGAGACCTGGAACGCTTCTTGCTTGAAGATGGCTCTGACAGCAGAGTCGGAGCCGACTGAGGCCTAGAATCATCGGTTCTGGCCAGAACCGATGCAGTGGTAGTAGTAGCACCACTCGGCGACGGTTCCAAACATGGAACCAACAGTTTGGCGGGCTTAGAAGGTTTACCCAACGAAGGCTTAGCCAGGGAACCTTCAGGCTTTAACAAGCCTCTCAAAATAAGTTTATTTCTGCGTTTCTGCAGGACTCTTGGACTGAACGCATGGCAGACAGAACAAGAGTCCTGCAGGTGCAGACGGCCCAAGCAATATACACAAGAAGTGTGACCTTCTATCAGAGACATCTTCTGACAGCACGAGTCACACTTCTTGAAGCTCGAGACATTAGTGTCTTTAGGCATCCTGAAAAAGGGATGACTGTCTAGTCACAATCAGTCAAACACACACACAAAAGTTGTAACAGACTAGAAAAAATATAACAAAACCCCACACTTTTTAATACAATCTAACTAGGCACACCCACACACAAATAAGAATGGAAGAGGATTGGCCCTATTAGGCGAGGGGAAAAAACAGTATCAAAAACTACCTAAGAGGGAATCCGAAACAGGGATCTAAAGGGTAGTAACTATAAAACACTATCGCTAATATTTTAACCCAAAAAGCTGACTAAAACCAAGAAAAAATATTAATACAACCTGAGCCGGCAAAAAGACGCAACCTCGTAGCTGAAGCGGCAAACGAGATCTGGGTATATCACACCTAGCATTATGTGACATAGCATAGCCTTGAGCCGGTAAAAATATCTCTTGAGCTTTAGTAATAGGCTGAGTCGGAGCCGAGGTATGGCTCCGAACTCATCCAGCAAGAATGAAGGCGAGATTGACAACTTAACATCAGGAGTTACCAACCTACACAAGTCCTGACATCACCAGAGTTTGATCAGTATACCTCTACCATAACTTAAATGTCATGAAAAAATATCTATTCACCCTAGAGTAGAAATGAACCATCAACTTTTTTTCAGTAACACTCTATCAAGCACCAATTTAACAAGCTGAGCCATAGAAACAGTTAGACCGAAGTTGTCAGGAAAGCACATAGCAGGTGAGTTACAGATTTGTAGAATGGAAGCATAAAGGTGGAAAAAAATCCAAAACATACAGCCCTGATGGGATGTAGACCCTCCAATCTGTGTACAGAGATTCTACAAATCACATAATTAACAAGCTGAGCCATGGAAGCAGTCAGACTAAAAGCATAAGCTTCACCCTATTTCACATTGCTGACTGCCACACAATGATGCTCAGCTCATTTGTGCAACTGATGGCAGCAGAGCCCAACAGATAGTACAGGACATTAATTGGACTTAATTGTAGCTATTCAAAGAGCACTGCGATTTTTCATTGGCTGTACATGGGCATTGATGGTGCTGTTCAAAACCTGCTGTGCACAGTACAACCACAAAAAGATAAGTGATGTAGATGCCCTTTTTAGGCCTGCATTGTGGTGTGTGTGTGTGTGTGTGTGTGTGTGTGTGTGTGTGTGTTTTTAATAGACAAAAGGCTGGAAGTGAGAGTATAGGAAAGAGATGAAAAGAAGAAAACAAGCAAAGGGTAGAAGAGAAGGTGAGTAAACGAGGAATGAGCAGTGTAAATTTGGAATAGGATGAAAATATGTTTTGTGGGGCAGGTACCGGGCAGGTGTCTATTTTATTTTTATAAAGAAAAGTGAAAGTAAGAGGAAAGGTAAGATGATTAGGTTAGGTAGCAGGGGAAGACAGAAATGACAGACCAGTGTGTGGTAACACAGTAAGGGAGGGGGAACACAGTGGTGAAGGAGACATCAGAAAAGTAGTGGGAAGACAATAGTGAGGGTAGGACTGAATGACTAACAGGGCTGGACAAGGACAGAAAAAGGAGGGGGTCACTAGATTGGAGAATAGGATTGAGTGTTTGCAGATGCATTATTAGCCAGCTCAGATCCAGTAGGAGATTATTCATCACCCTGGATATGGTTTCAACTGGGTCCTGGATTAGATTGGGAGCCAATGCCGGGCAGGTACATGACTAAGAGTGTCACAGCAGCATACTCTTTATGTGGTCACTTCAGTTATCCAGCCTCCTGTCGACTGTTGATGATGCACTCACAAGCTCTACCAGCTGCCAACAGATGACAGAGATGTGACCTTTACTCATACTGCTACCAGTGGGCATTACTAAACCAGATTCTATTGCAGGGCTACCTGAAGCAGGTGATACAAGTGGGGCAGGATGTGTGGAAACAGTGGCAAGCTGGGATACCTATGCACTGGGTACATCAGGTGGTGGTGGTGCTACCTGTGGGTGCCTACAGGCCTTCCAGTGAGATGTGTGAAGGTCATTGTGCTACTACATATAATAGCAAAAGAATGGAGAAAAAAAAAGGAAAAGCTAAAAACAAATTAAGAGAGCGAACAGCAACAAAGAGGGCAGGAGGAAAGAAATGCAAATACAATGACAAACTGCAGGGATTACTCTTCTGATACTGATACAGTTAAGCATAACACAGCTGTTGACCAAAAATACTCATGGATTTAACAAGTCTGTTAGTATGTACAAATGTATGTGGGACCTGAACCTCCAGCCATCAATCATATGCAGTCTGACAGATACAGAATTAACATGTTGACCTATACAAACAGGATAACAGGTGCCTGCAGTCAGAGATGCAGTTCTAATGTCTAAGGCTAATGTACATGTATAATGGAAACACAATGTTTGCACATGGATATTTTACTCACAGGTGATAGGTACCAGAAACAATTTCTGTTTTATATTAAAACATGCCCACTGAGATAGTATTAATGATATTACATTTTGGATCGTGTAATGCTGCAGTTATATGGAGACAGAAAAATAAGCCTGGAATATTTCTATCAGAATAACACAACTGTGGAGGGGAGGAACTGAATCCACAGTCATCTCTATATGAAAACAGAGGCTTAACATCCTGACCCACTTGTCCACCTACACAGGATACACGCACAAGCACAATGACAGCATTAAACAGCCATACTGCTATTAGCAGTACTGATGTTAGTGGCACTGGTGTAAGAAAGTAATGCATTTGTTGAATGAGTCACTACTACTGCTAGTATTAAAAGCAAGACATTCCAAAGCATGTATACTCACACTGGCTCTATCTGAGTCACTCCAGTCTGCTCCTGTGTTGCTGCCTACCTATATCTTTCAATCTCTTCATGTGCTATGACATAAAAAGACATTGTGTAATATTTGTGGATGGCACGTAGTGTCAGATTAATGGCTGACCAAATATAACAGCTGTAGGTAGTGCATGTTGCTTAACTTCATCCTCACTTTGACGTAGGATGTCAGGATTCCTGTGCCTCATGTCACTACAATGGTGAAGGCACTGTTCCCCTGTGCATAGGATACCAGTTGTACAGGTGACAGCCTTGTCCAAACTATTCCAGGCTCATCCTTACACAAAGGTTCTTTATAGCTCTCCTGCAGGAGCCTCTGCTTGTAATCCTGATACAGATGGAGATTTTTTTCTCCTCCATACATCAAATCATGTGCTATAAAAGGAACACTACCCTCTCTTTCTCCAATCATGATGTCTCATCTTGAAGAATCTCAGAAAAAAGTGATAGGAAATTGGTGCCAAAAGAGTTCTCACATGTCCAGATGGTTAAATATGGAATGATACTTCACCTATCTGTAATAGAACATACTACATTGCCCAGGAGAATAGCAGCAGGAGCAGGATGTCCAAGGCCCATCTGGTAACAAGGCTATTTATTGCACTATTTTCCATACCAACAGAGCAATGTCTAAAAACCACAGCACACAGTAAAAAAAATGCTGCAGCTGCTGAGCAGTTGACATCCATCCATAAACCCAAATTCTTGGATGATGAGATTGAGGGAGTACTAGAGGAAGTCTATGTTCATGGCTGTTGGCTACCTGATGTCCATGCAGCCAACCAGTTGTACTGAGACCATGCCTGGGCTGAGACTGTTAGCAAAGTGAATGCTGTGGGTGGTCAGGACCATTGCTACGAAAAGATCCACTAGAGGGCAATGGACATAATCAGTGGTAACACCCACAGAGCAGAAATCATGGCATGGGAACATAGGACAAAAGATGGTGGGCCATTGACTGAACCATCTCTTACAGAAATGGAGGAATTTCTGGCCTTTCTTAAAGGCAGTTCCACCTCCACAGAATCCCACAGTGCAGCACTGGATGTTGGGGTACAGCTGGTTAGACCCCAGAATCCCTACACTGCTGATGCCTCAGGTGTGTAGTTCTATTTTTGTGCATGCATACCTGCAAGACCTGCTTACTGCTTAGTCACTGCAAAGTTCATTAAATCTGTCTGATTTGTGGTATACAGGTACATCTGGGATCCAACAGGCACAAACATCTGCACAAGGTATTGCCATGGATATTAGTTTTTACTATGTTTATAGTCCTAAACATATCAGCTGCATGTGCATTTGTGGTGCTGGGTCATGCTAACACTGGATACTTTTTGCTTTGGTGTATTCACAGGTGATGGTTAATCCAGCACCAGCACTGTAGAACTGCCACCATCTGATGTTGGAGGATCTGTAGCCTCTGATAATGGCAGTGGGGATGAGCTGGCACAGCCAGGGAGTGCAGAGTGTGTTCAACACAGGGAGTGTGCCCACCACATTCCATGGACACAATCTCTATGCTTGTGGATACCCAGGCTACACAACCAGAGACGGGACAAAATTATGGGGAAACTTGATCATGGAAGTGTGTTGGTCCCCAGACAGTAGCAAATGGCTCAATCCACCCATAGCACTCATGGGCAGAGAGGTCCATATTGGGGAGGTTGGTAATGGTGCTCGCCATGGACATGGTTACTACCCTCTGCATGAGGTTGGTGTGTCAGTAGCTATAACCTCATGCACCCACTTCAAAACTTTACTAAAAGCGCACCTAAAAACATGCTGGCTATGCCCTTGCAACTCCCACTCTAATATCACCCACCCCATCCAACCACTACCTTTCTTTCCACTCCACTAACTACCTTGATTATAGCAAGCACAGATGCTCATAAGCCTAGTACTTATTATACAGCAGGAACTTCTTATTTTAACATTTGTTAATGTCTGTTATGTACTTCACAAATAAAGATTCTAGTTGTCTACTGATGTACTATGTTCTTCATCTGTAAATATGTTGTAAGTAATTGCTATGTAAATTGTTAATTGCTATGTAATCCAATGTAACTACTGTCTGTTTATTTTAACTGTGGAGCCTTTCTCCCCGGGCCTCCGCTGAAAATGGACCTACATCCAGTCGGACACTCTCGGTCAACAAATATAAATAAATAAATATCCAAAGTGCATGTACAAGGCCATCATGGAAGCATAGGCTAGTGGCAGCCAAGCCATGAATTTCTGGGGGTAATCAAAAGTGCCATATGTGTGAAGAGAGAGAGAGAAAACTGCCAGAGTGGCCTGCACACACATTGTAGGGGATACCCCGTGCATTACATACCACCTGACAGTTGACTGAGAGATACCTTTTGTGGTTCATGTACCTTGTTCCTAGTTCACCAAATGGGGCCTTTATTTCAGTAACAGTACAGTCTATGAGACACAGTACCACAGTGAAATGGGCTAGATCATGGATTTCCCATGTGGTGTTGGCTCTCTCTCTCCTCTGAGGTATGTAGAAACCATATAATGTTTCCCAACAAGCTAAAGCATAGCCTTGAGAAAATGACAAAGTATTCCTGAGGCAGAGTCCTGAGATACCCTCACTGTTTCCTTAGTAAGTCGCTGAAAGGTCCCTCCTGTAGTTAATAAATGTAAAGCCATACATACTTTGGTATCCACTACTATGGATACTCTATGACTCCCACAGGGCTATAGCTGAGGTCAATACATTTCTGTTTGATGGATGGTGCTCTTATCAACACAGTACCAAGTCCATAATATCAGTGTCATGGAAGTCATGACATGTTAAGCTTAGTCGGATGGCCCTGTGCATCTGGGGTTGATGTTGTGCACCATCAGACATCACTGACACAGGGTTTATATTACATGATTGAAGTTTCAAAACTTCAAATTCTATATGGTCGACACAATATAATCGAAGTTTTGAAACGTCAAAAATGTTATAAAGCACAACAACCTACAAAAACAAGCCATTTAAATGCTCTAAGCAGGACGGGAAGCCCCCCCCTGCACCACCCATGTGGGGGGGCTGCACCCCCCACGTCCCCTGCTACTTAAATATACCAACTCTGAGATCACACTACAGTGCAGAAAAGGGAAATCTTCCCTTTCCACACTGTACGGAGATCATCATTAAAAGATTCAAAGTTTCAAGACTTCGATCATATGGTGTCGACTATATCAGATTCGAAGTTTTGAAACTTTGATCTTCTTATATAGACCCACTGACACAAGGGCAGCCTCCTATAGTTACACATTTACTATGTCTGTAGCAACCCTTAACATTATTCTGCAATCTACCCCATTCTGAACAAGGGCATAGGGCTGAGTTCAACTATACAGTGGACACAGTACCATTGTGTGACATTTGAACATTTTTTAATCACTCTGCCATCTTGTTTTGTCTCATTAGCATACATGGCATCTCTTAATGTGGTTATTAGCATATACCAAGGCTGACCACATGGGCTTTCTGCATCACACACACCCTGCACTTGGCTGCTCATCCAGCAAATTCACTTAGCATGATCCATGTAAAGATTTCTGAATTCGGCCCCGAGATATTATGCCAACATTACGCAATTTAGCAGTGTTTACTGGTTTGTGATATAAATGTGAAAGCCATGCAGTTAGACTAAATAACCAATCATAGCAGCAATCCACCAAGAACATTATCTATGCATTCACATAAAATAATCTGACTTTTCTGTATGGTTTACTGGGTATTGTATCTGTGTAATAATAAATCGGAAGACTGCCACCAATTAAATACATGAGTTGTCAAATGAATCAAAGGAAAAGATGAAAAGACAAAAAGGGTTGAAATGTGTTTTTGATTTCACTTTGGAAATGGAATGGGATTGTCTACTACCCATTCAAAAGACGAAATAATACATCTGTCACTGAAAAATAGTTCGGTGTCTTGGCATATTACCCCTGCAAAATGTTCTTTTTTTTATTATTGAAGTGGAGGTAATAGTATTTGTGGTGCTTTTTATGTGTCTTGTCTATTAAATCAATTACAGTGTTTCATTTCATTTATTTTAATATTTATTAACAGGGTAGGTGGTGAAGTGAGCGTTTCTGGTCAGAGACGCGGACATGTTACACAAAAAGTTTTCATTTTGTTGGAAGGAAATGGGTGGCATAAGTGAAAACCATTATGCTGCCTGCCAGACATATATGATAAACTAAATGCTATAACATGTACAGTAAACTCTCAGTTAACCGGAACTCAGGTAACCAGCACTCTCAAGCAACAACTAAAAATCGAAGAAATACAGTACAATTTTCATGTGTTGCACTTTCTGTTTTCCACCTGCAGAAACATACCTTACATTTTTAGAGTTTTAAAAAGGAAGAGAGGAATAAATTCCCTCTCTCACAAACTTGAGAACAAGTCAAACCAACAAATAGTATAGGGTACAATATTAGTCAGGCCTATTTTTAATAGCAACTCTCAAGCAACCGGAAACTACAATTATCCAGCATCTATCAATCCCCATGAATGCCGGTTAACTGACAGTTTACTGTAACAGACAATTTATATCTTTATACTTTTTCTGGTTTCACTCAGGTCATTCACTCTGAATGAATGGTGGTTAATCTGGTCGCTTTATCAGGCAGCGTACCCATGGCACTTAGTCATTTGTCCTGGCAGTCATGTGGTTCATTTTGAGCTAGTGTTTTTTTGAATGTGCCTTGAGTACAAGTAGAAAATCCTGCACAGTCTCTTCAACCCCAAAAGCAGGTTACCTGGAAAAGCCAGAATTATTGTTTCTATACCAGTATTGTATGGGTTAGGAGTTCCTCCTATTCCCTTTATACTTTAAATAGCTAGTTTCCAGGCATTAAGCTTTCCTCTAATATTCCTCTTGCAGTGTGACTACTGTTCGTTTCTGCACAGCAGAAATGTATACAGTAGCCAATCCTCACATCTCCTGTCCCTCATCAAGTAACAAAATACACATCTATAGCTATAGCTGCCATAAAAGCCGGCACCACATAACCAGTGTTCTAGCAGTCAGATTTTCTGCATCAAATCTCAACCACCACCCACAAAAAATGGTTTGCAAGACTGTTGAGAAGTTACTGAAAGAGCTATCTGAAATCTTTCTAACAAAGTTCTTTCTGTATTTAACTAATAAAAAACATGCTTCTACATGTACTATAACTTGGATATACAGATGACTTACCCAATTGGCAAAAAAGTGCAGTTTAGATTCCAGATGTTTTACAACTAGCAACAGACAATACAGTAAGTCTGCAACATGGAGGACTGGATCACAGGTGACTACATCAGGGCTTTTTTCTGCTGTTTAAGGTGTGTGTTTGTGCAATCATTGTAATATACTACATGCAAACAATACTAATTAAATATCTTGTCCAATACAGAAAGAACTCTAAAGATGGAACGGTATAAAACTATGCAGAATCCCAGCAAATACATCACTATTTAGTGAAAACCCATCCACCATACCTAAGCAACCATTATTTATGTTTTTTTTGTTTCTACTATGGAAGGGCACTGATCAATTTCAGGCCTTGCTTGGGTAGTAAAGATACAAGAGAACATTATAAAGAAACAAAATAAAGTAAACAACAGCAAAGATGGTTTGAGTACAGTAAGCAGTGGTGTTACATAAAGAGATATACTATTTACAGTGAAACCAAGGTTTTGTGATAAAAAAGGAAGTTATGTACTCACCATAATGTTCCATCTGAGTAGGTAAATTTCATTTGTCAGCAACCTGTGGGTTACGGATCCGAGCTGGCAGCAAACCAAGCAAAAAGATCCAAGCTCCTCCCCCTTACCCATACTACACTGCAACCTCCTTCCAATCCTCAGATCGCGTTTGCCACCTGCACACAATGACAAAACAAACTAACAACCTGAGACACCTGACTCAAGGACAAAGTAAAGCTCATAAGTCTGAACCTCAAGCTCAGCTAAATAACCATGAAGGTCAGGGGAAGGAGGAGGGCGGCTGCTGACAAATGAAGTTTACCTACTCAGATGGAACGTTATGGTGAGTACATAACTTCTTTATCTGAAGTAGTTAACTTCATTTGATCAGCAATCTGTGGGACAGAGTCCCCAGCTACCCGAATGTTGGGAGGCCCTTAAGGAAGGATATTCCGGAGCACTGCAGAGCCAAAGGCAACCCTTCCTCTAGACACCAAATCCAGTTTATAATGAGAGATAAAGGTGTGAGAGGACGCCCAGGTAGCCACTGAACAAATGTCATCCAGGGAAACTGTGAACCAGAATGCAGCAGGCGTTGCCATAGAATGCAGAATGAGCATGATCTCCCATTGGTTCTGGTAAGCCAGATTCTCTGTATGCTTGTAAGATACAACTCGAAATCCACCTGGCGAGAGTCACCTTTGAAACTGGTTTCCCTAGAAAAGGCTTAGCAAAGGAGACAAAAAGTTGATCAGATTTACGAAAGACAGCCGTCCTGTGTAAATAAAAATGTAACTGTATGTGAACATCCAGCAAATAAAGTTTATATTCTCCTTTGTTCTGGAAATTAGGGAAAAAGACAAGCAAATTAATGGACTGATTAATGTTCGTCACGGAAGCAACTTTTGGGAGAAAGGAGGGATTAGTCCTGAGAGATGCCCTATCCTTATGAAACACAAGGTATGGAGATTTGATACAGAGAGCCTGAAGCTCCGACACTCTCCTGGCTGAAGTAATTGCTACCAAAAAAGCAGTCTTCCATTACAAGAACTTCAGATCAACGGAATCTGTGGGTTCAAAGGGAGGCACAACTAACGACTGAAGAACTAAGGTCAGATCCCACGGCGGGGATGAATTTCTAACAGAGGGTCTCAAAAGAAAAGTGCCTTTTAGAAAGGTCTTACAAATTCTGGCAGCAGCGAGGGAACCAAAGTTGTCCTCAATATGAAAATGGGAAATGGCAGCCAGCTGGACCTTCACAGTAGATGAGCTGGCCCCTTGCTGAAAAATATGAGACAAGAATTCCAGTACCACTGAAACAGGAGCGGTGAAAGGATCCAAGTTCTTTTGTGAAGCCCAGATTGAAAAACATTTCCATTTGCTACTGTAAATCTTCCTGGTAGAGGGTTTATGTGCTGCCACCAGGATAGACTTGACTCGGGAAGAGATACCGGGAGTCCTGGCAACTAAGGGAACTGGATCAGCCAAGCTGAGAGCTTGAGACCGTCCAGGTTTGGAGAAGCCATTCCCAAGGGTTGAGAAATCAGATCCGGAATGGGATCCAAGATCCAGAGTGGAGCTATGAGATGAGACTGCAGGCAGGGGAACCAGACTTGACAAGGCCAGAATGGGGCTATAAGGATAATCTTGCTCCCCAACCGGTGAGATTTCTGCAGAAATTTTGTCATAAGCGGAAGTGGAGGATACGCATAAAGAAGACCGGGCGGCCAAGCATGGACTAGAGCGTCTCTGGAGGCTTCTCCCAAAGGAGGAATTAGAGTGAAAAACTCGCTGCACTTTGAGTTGGAAGGTGATGTGAAGAGATCGCAGCAAGGCTGACCCAACTTGAGGAAGATCTGTTCCGCTACACAAAGATTCAGAGACCACTCGTAAGGAGAGAGGATAGTTCTGTTCAATTTGTCCGCCAGTATGCTGGACTGACCCGGAATGTGCGTTGCTAACAGGAAGCAGTTGGTGGAGATCGCCCATTACCAAACTCTCATGGCTTCTTGGCAAAGGGGGTAAGACCTGGTTCCCCCCCGTTTGTTGATATACCAGACCACTGACATATTGTCCGACTGGATAGCAATAGTCCCCGGAGGAAGAAAGGCATGGAGGCCTGCAACAAAAAGGACCGCCCTCATCTCCAGGACATTTATATGCAGTGCGGTCTCGATCTGGAGTCCACGTACCTTGGGCAGTCCTGCCGCACAATGCCACCTAGAAGGGATGCGTCCATGGTCACTGTGGCCTGGGGTGGTGACATAAAAAAAGGTTGTCCTTCTCGAAGGGCTCGGGATTGAAGCCACTACATGAGAGAGTTCCTGCAAACCCTGCTGAGGGGAATTGGGAAGTCTAGAGGGTGGTGTAGAATAGACCACTGGACCTGCAACGTCCACTGTAGAACCCTCATGTGCAGATGAGCGTAAGGAATCAGATTGATCGCTGCCACCATGGACCCCAAAGCTCTCAGGACTAATTCTGCTGGGGGAGCAGGGGACTGAAGAGGCTAGCACATGCAGAGTCATGCTGTGAAGTCTGTCTGACATTAGGAAGGCCCTGGCCTGGAGGGTATCTATCCTGGCCCCTATGAAGTCTAACACTTGAATAGGCTGGAGGAAAGACTTCTTGACATTTATGGTTATCCCCAACCGGGGTGACATCCGGAGGAAGAAATACCTGGCTAGATAAAGTAGATGCCTGGTGGGGGCGGTGAGGAGCCAGTCGTCTAGGTATGGGAAGACCTGTAAGCCCTGGACCCTCAGGTGGGCCGCTATAACCGCCATGACCTTAGTGAACACCCTGGGGGCTGTGATGAGACCAAAGGGTAGGACCCTGAACTGGTAATGACTGGCTCCTAGCCGAAAGTGGAGAAACCTCCTGGACCGTCTTTCCATGAGAATATGATAGTACGCATCCTTGAGGTCTATGGAGCACATCCAGTCCTCTTCCTGCAAGAGGGGCAGGATGGATTGAATCGTGACCATCCGGAATTTCTCCTTGGCAGCGAGGTTCACTGTTGACAGGTCGAGAATCGGCCTTAAGTCCCCTGTCTTTTTTGGCACCAGAAAGAACCTGGAGTAGATGCCTGATCCAGACTGGTCTGGGGGCACATGCTGGATGGCTCTTTTTTCTAACAGCTTTTTATTTCCAAAGCCACGGCCTCCCTTTGAGTGGGTGGGACATCTGGGAGGCATCTTGAATAAGGGGGCTTGTTGATGAAGGGGATTGAATAGCCTCTTGATATTATCTGAAGCACCCAGCAATCTGTCGTGATGGACTCCCATTGAGCCAGGTGCCTCGAAAAATCCCCCCCCCCCGACTGCCTCCAAAGAGGAGCAGTCAGGCAACCCCTCAGGGCTGCTGTGTGGGTCGGTCAGAAAAAGGTTCCCGTGACCCGAAGTTCTTCGGTCCCCCTCTGCCTGTGGGCCAGTGTCCACCCTGTCCCCCTCTGCCTCTGGGGGAGAAGGAGTCCTGAGCATTCCGGGCCTGCTGAGATTTCCAGAACCACATCTTCTTCTGCCCTTGCTGGTTCCTAGAGAAGGACCTTTGAGGGGTAGAGAAGCGTATTCCGATGGCTGACAGCGTTTTCCCATCTTTCTCGCCCTGGACCAGCATCTCGCAGATGGTCTTCCTGAAGAGGGTCGACCCGTCAAAGGGTGCATTCGCAAAGGACGCCTTGAAGGGTTCCGAGAAATCGCAAAGTCGAAGCCAGGCATGATGCCTTAAGGCGATACCAGACCCGCTAGCTCTAGCGGCTCCTTCTGTGGCATGGGAAAGTAGCCACATAGAAGTATTGGACACTGACTTGAGAGTGGCCATACGAGCCGAGAAAGTCCGTTTATCCTCGACCAACATGGACTCTGGGGGAGACTCAGCGTACTCTTTGACCAGGTCCCGCTGCAGTCTGATTACATGGGCCAAGTAATTCAGCACCCTTATAGAAAAGGTAGCTGAAGCAAAAGTCCACTTTCCAATGTGGTCCATTGCCCGAGACTCCTTGACAGGGGGGATGGACTGAAGAACTTTCCTGGGAGAGCTCCTTTTTGGTGGCCGCCGCCACCACCATGGCATCAACCGGGGAACCCTTGCTCCATGAAGCTCTGTCTGCAGGGGGACTGAGAACTTTATCGGGCCTTCTAGGTATCGGCTCTACAGTGTCTGGCTCCTTCCACGCCTAGGGGGTCGGCTGGGGGGGGACACCCAAGAGGTAGCTGGGCCTGTGTCGAACGCCATCAGGAATACTGACTCACCCGAGAAGGGTTTTTGGGCAGACCACCACCCCCTTTGGCGGAGTATTTCCATAATATCTCCAAAGGAGACATCGTCAGGGGGTGATTTGGGGGAACCTCCCCTTGCTCCAAATCGGTATCCTCAGTGAGGGACTCGGGGGGAGTACAAGTGCATCCTTTTGCACAGGTGTTTGTGAGGGAACTCCTCGAGGAAGGTGCCGGTAAAGCCGGAGAGATGGCCGAAGACTTGGCCAAGGCACTCCTCATAGCCCTGAAAGCCGGACCCCAGAATCCTGGGAGTGTCCAGTCTCCGAGCCATGATAGCAGGCGGCAATCCCAGGCGAAGCACCGAGAGGAGGCTCGGAACCAGCATAGGTCCCGAAACATCACCCCGGGTCCAGCCGAAGAAGTCCGTGTACCAAACTCGGACCCGAAGGCCGGAGTTGGAGTAAGGGTCGAGCCGACCCTAAGATCTCCACCGGCTCCAACAGCATCTGCTCCGGCGGAGCCGAAGCGGTCGGAGGAGGAACAGCCATGGGATGGGCATGGGCTATCGGCTCCAAAGCCAACTGGGTCGGAGCGAAACAAATTTTGAAAGACTGGGGACTGGAACAGTCTTTGGAGCACCCTGTCTATATCCGAATCCGACATCCTCGAGGACTTAGAGGATACTGAGCGGGTTCGAGAAGGCCTCTCCAACGGCCCCAAAGGACTAGGGGACCGGCTCGAGGCGACTCGATGATTATCGGCGCCGAGGAATACCCACAGTAGTTTCCATCGGTGCCGAGGAGGACTTGCGCCAAGGAGGAAGTGTCTGAGCGGGCAACCCTAGTGGCTCCGAGACCAGTGGAGCCGAAGGTGACCGCCTCTCGATGCCCCAGCCATCGGCTCCGAAGCCAGTCGAGACTGGTGGCATCGAGGCAGACTTCCGCCCTCGGCTCCGAAGTCCTTGGAGCCGAAGGAGAAGCCTGCCTATGTCTTTTGGCGGCCGGATCCGACGGACTGGTCGGAGCCGGCGCCTTCTTCTTTTTGGTTGGAGAAGGAGAGGATGCTAGAGCTTCTTCGAAGGAGGGTTTGATTAAGCCTTTAAGAATAAGCTTATTTTTCCTCTCCTGGAGGACCCTAGAGGAAAAAGCGTGACACACGCTGCATGACTCCTGTAAATGTTTTGCACCCAAACAATAAACACAGAGAGAGTGGTCATCTGTGATTGACATTTTAAAATTACATTTGGTGCATTTTTTGAAGCCCGAAGGCCTAGGATTTTGAGACATTATGACCAAAAATGCAGTAAATTTTCTGACAGCAAGAACACACAATCCTAATTTAACTTTACTTAACTGACTCTACAAAATCAGTTTAGAACTGCCGGTTTAACAATCCGAACAACAAGAAACTCAAGGGGATCTGAAATCCCAAAAGTTTGAGTGGGTTTAACTGACCGGGAAAGGCCCTACAGATAAAGGAGGCCTGAAATCAGAAACAACCCAATCATCAACAAGTTTTCACAAAACCTTCAATCACTACACAAATCACAGAGTAGCCGTTAAAACAGCTTTTTATGACAGGAAAAGCAATTTTCTGACAGAAAAAAGTAAGTAAAAATTACTACTCAGCTCAGCCAGCTCGAGACCACGTCTTCGCTAGTTAGCGGCAAACGAGATCTGGGGGACTGGTAGTGGTGCATCCTGGGATATAGTAAGCTCAGCCAATAAGAGACTTCGCTCTTTGGCATAGCGTGAGTCGGAGCCGAGGGATCGGCTCCGAACCCATCAGTCAGAATGTAGGCGAGATAGGATCACATAACATCTGACAGTTTACTGTAACAGACAATGTATATCTTTATACTTTTTCTGGTTTCACTCAGGTCATTCGCTCTGAATGAATGGTGGTTAATTTGGTTGCTTTAACAGGCAGTGTACCCATGGCACTAAGTAATTTGTCCTGGCAGTCAAGTGGTTCATTTTGAGCTAGTGTTTTTTTGAATGTGCCTTGAGTACAAGTAGAAAATCCTGCACAGTCTCTTCAACCCCAAAAGCAGGTTACCTGGAAAAGCCAGAAGTATTGTTTCTATACCAGTATTGTATGGGTTAGGAGTTCCTCCTATTCCCTTTATACTTTAAATAGCTAGTTTCCAGGCATTAAGCTTTCCTCTAATATTCCTCTTGCAGTGTGACTACTGTTCGTTTCTGCACAGCAGAAGAAATGTATACAGTAGCCAGTCCTCACATCTCCCTGTCCCTCATCAAGTAACAAAATACACATCTATAGCTATAGCTGCCATAAAAGCCGGCACCACATAACCAGTGTTCTAGCAGTCAGATTTTCTGCATCAAATCTCAACCACCACCCACAAAAAATGGTTTGCAAGACTGTTGAGAAGTTACTGAAAGAGCTATCTGAAATCTTTCTAACAAAGTTCTTTCTGTATTTAACTAATAAAAAACATGCTTCTACATGTACTATAACTTGGATATACAGATGACTCACCCAATTGGCAAAAAAAGTGCAGTTTAGATTCCAGATGTTTTACAACTAGCAACAAACAATACAGTAAGTCTGCAACATGGAGGACTGGATCACAGGTGACTACATCAGGGCTTTTTTTTGCTGTTTAAGGTGTGTGTTTGTGCAATCATTGTAATATACTACATGCAAACAATACTAATTAAATATCTTGTCCAACACAGAAAGAACTCTAAAGATGGAACGGTATAAAACTATGCAGAATCCCAGCAAATACATCACTGTTTAGTGAAAACCCATCCACCATACCTAAGCAACCATTATTTATGTTTTTTTGTTCCTACTATGGAAGGGCACTGATCAATTTCAGGCCTTGCTTGGGTAGTAAAGATACAAGAGAACATTATAAAGAAACAAAATAAAGTAAACAACAGCAAAGATGGTTTGAGTACAGTAAGCAGTGGTGTTACATAAAGAGATATACTATTTACAGTGAAACCAAGGTTGTGTGATAAAAAAGGAAGTTATGTACTCACCATAATGTTCTGTTCCATCTGAGTAGGTAAACTTCATTTGTCAGCAACCTGTGGGTTATGGATCCGAGCTGGCAGCATACCAAGCAAAAAGATCCAAGCTCCTCCCCCTTACCCATACTACACTGCAACCTCCTTCCAATCCTCAGATCGCGTTTGCCACCTGCACATAATGACAAAACAAACTAACAACCTGAGACACCTGACTCAAGGACAAAGTAAAGCTCATAAGTCTGAACCTCGAGCTCAGCTAAATAACCATGAAGGTCAGGGGGAAGGAGGGAGGGACGGCTGCTGACAAATGAAGTTTACCTACTCAGATGGAACGTTATGGTGAGTACATAACTTCTTTATCTGAAGTAGTTAACTTCATTTGATCAGCAACCTGTGGGACAGAGTCCCCAGCTACCCAAATGTTGGGAGGCCCTTAAGGAAGGATATTCCGGAGCACTGCAGAGCCAAAGGCAACCCTTCCTCTAGACACCAAATCCAGTTTATAATGAGAGATAAAGGTGTGAGAGGATGCCCAGGTAGCCACTGAACAAATGTCATCCAGGGAAACTGTAGACCAGAATGCAGCAGACGTTGCCATAGAATGCGTAGAATGAGCATGATCTCCCATTGGTTCTGGTAAGCCAGATTCTCTGTATGCTTGTAAGATACAACTCGAAATCCCCCTGGCGAGAGTCACCTTTGAAACTGGTTTCCCTAGAAAAGGCTTAGCAAAGGAGACAAAAAGTTGATCAGACTTACGAAAGACAGCCGTCCTGTGTAAATAAAAATGTAACTGTATGTGAACATCCAGCAAATAAAGTTTATATTCTCCTTTGTTCTGGAAATTAGGGAAAAAGACAAGCAAATTAATGGACTGATTAATGTTCGTCTTGGAAGCAACTTTTGGGAGAAAGGAGGGATTAGTCCTGAGAGATGCCCTATCCTTATGAAACACAAGGTATGGAGATTTGATACAGAGAGCCTGAAGCTCAGACACTCTCCTGACTGAAGTAATTGCTACCAAAAAAGCCGTCTTCCATTACAAGAACTTCAGATCAACAGAAGCTGTGGGTTCAAAGGGAGGCACAACTAACGACTGAAGAACTAAGGTCAGATCCCACGGCGGGGATGAATTTCTAACAGAGGGTCTCAAAAGAAAAGTGCCTTTTAGAAAGGTCTTACAAATTCTGGCAGCAGCGAGAGAACCAAAGTTGTCCTCAATATGAAAATGGGAAATGGCAGCCAGCTGGACCTTCACAGTAGATGAGCTGGCCCCTTGCTGAAAAATATGAGACAAGAATTCCAGTACCACTGAAACAGGAGCGGTGAAAGGATCCAAGTTCTTTTGTGAAGCCCAGATTGAAAAACATTTCCATTTGCTACTGTAAATCTTCCTGGTAGGGGGTTTATGTGCTGCCACCAGGATAGACTTGACTCGGGAAGAGATACCGGGAGTCCTGGCAACTAAGGGAACTGGATCAGCCAAGCTGAGAGCTTGAGACCGTCCAGGTTTGGAGAAGCCATTCCCGAGGGTTGAGAAATCAGATCCGGAATGGGATCCAAGATCCAGAGTGGAACTATGAGATGAGACTGCAGGCAGGGGAACCAGACTTGACAAGGCCAGAATGGGGCTATAAGGATAATCTTGCTCCCCAACCGGTGAGATTTCTGCAGAAATTTTGTCATAAGCGGAAGTGGAAGAAACGCATAGAGAAGACCGGGTGGCCAAGCATGGACTAGAGCGTCTCTGGAGGCTTCTCCCAAAGGAGGAATTAGAGTGAAAAACTCGCTGCACTTTGAGTTGGAAGGTGATGTGAAGAGATCGCAGCAAGGCTGACCCAACTTGAGGAAGATCTGTTCCGCTACACAAAGATTCAGAGACCACTCGTAAGGAGAGAGGATAGTTCTGTTCAATTTGTCCGCCAGTATGCTGGACTGACCCAGAATGTGCATTGCTAACAGGAAGCAGTTGGTGGAGATCGCCCATTACCAAACTCTCATGGCTTATTGGCAAAGGGGGTAAGACCACTGACATATTGTCCGACTGGATAGCAATAGTCCCCGGAGGAAGAAAGGCATGGAGGGCCTGCAACACCAAAAGGACCGCCCTCATCTCCAGGACATTTATATGCAGTACGGTCTCGATCTGAGTCCACGTACCTTGGGCAGTCCTGCCCGCACAATGCCCCCCACCCCACCCTAGGCGGGATGCGTCCATGGTCACTGTGGCCTGGGGTGGTGACATTAAAAAAAGTTGTCCTTCTCAAAGGGCTCGGGATTGAAGCCACTACATGAGAGAGTTCCTGCAAACCCTGCTGAGGGGAATTGGGAAGTCTAGAGGGTGGTGTAGAATAGACCACTGGACCTGCAACGTCCACTGTAGAACCCTCATGTGCAGATGAGCGTAAGGAATCAGATTGATTGCTGCCACCATGGACCCCAAAGCTCTCAGGACTAATTCTGCTGGGGGAGCAGGGGACTGAAAGAGGGCTAGCACATGCAGAGTCATGCTGTGAAGTCTGTCTGACATTAGGAAGGCCCTGGCCTGGAGGGTATCTATCCTGGCCCCTATGAAGTCTAACACTTGAACAGGCTGGAGGAAAGACTTCTTGACATTTATGGTTATCCCCAACCGGGGTGACATCCGGAGGAAGAAATACCTGGCTAGATAAAGTAGATGCCTGGTGGGGGCGGTGAGGAGCCAGTCGTCTAGGTATGGGAAGACCTGTAAGCCCTGGAGCCTCAGGTGGGCCGCTACAACCGCCATGACCTTAGTGAACACCCTGGGGGCTGTGATGAGACCAAAGGGTAGGACCCTGAACTGGTAATGACTGGCTCCTAGCCAAAAGTGGAGAAACCTCCTGGACCATCTTTCCATGAGAATATGATAGTACGCATCCTTGAGGTCTATGGAGCACATCCAGTCCTCTTCCTGCAAGAGGGGCAGGATGGATTGAATCGTGACCATCCGGAATTTCTCCTTGGCAACGAAAAGGTTCACTGTTGACAGGTCGAGAATCGGCCTTAAGTCCCCTGTCTTTTTTGGCACCAGAAAGAACCTGGAGTAGATGCCTGATCCAGACTGGTCTGGGAGCACATGCTGGATGGCTGTTTTTTCTAACAGCTTTTTATTTCCAAAGCCACGGCCTCCCTTTGAGTGGCTGGGACATCTGGGAGGCGTCTTGAATAAAGGGGCTTGTTGATGAAGGGGGATTGAATAGCCTCTTGATATTATCTGAAGCACCCAGTGATCTGTCGTGATGGACTCCCATTGAGCCAGGTGCCTCGAAAAATTCCCCCCGACTGCCTCCAAAGAGGAGCAGTCAGGCAACCCCTCAGGGCTGCTGTGTGGGTCGATCAGAAAAGGGTTCCCGTGACCCGAAGTTCTTCGGTCCCCCTCTGCCTGTGGGCCAGTGTCCACCCTATCCCCCTCTGCCTCTGGGGGAGAAGGAGTCCTGAGCATTCCGGGCCTGCTGAGATTTCCAGAACCACATCTTCTTCTGCCCTTGCTGGTTCCTAGAGAAGGACCTTTGAGGGGTAGAGAAGCATATTCCAATGGCTGACAGCGTTTTCCCATCTTTCTCGCCCTGGACCAGCATCTCGCAGATGGTCTTCCTGAAGAGGGTCGACCCGTCAAAGGGTGCATTCGCAAAGGACACCTTGAAGGGTTCCGAGAAATTGCAAAGTCGAAGCCAGGCATGATGCCTTAAGGCGATACCAGACCCGCTAGCTCTAGCGGCTCCTTCTGTGGCATGGGAAAGTAGCCACATAGAAGTATTGGACACTGACTTGAGAGTTGCCATATGAGCCGAGAAAGTCCGTTTATCCTCGACCAACATGGACTCTGGGGGAGACTCAGCGTACTCTTTGACCAGGTCCCACTGCAGTCTGATTACATGGGCCAAGTAATTCAGCACCCTTATAGAAAAGGTAGCTGAAGCAAAAGTCCACTTTCCAATGTGGTCCATTGCCTGAGACTCCTTGACAGGGGGATGGACTGAAGAACTTTCCTGGGAGAGCTCCTTTTTGGTGGCCGCCGCCACCACCATGGCATCAACCGGGGAACCCTTGCTCCATGAAGCTCTGTCTGCAGGGGGACTGAGAACTTTATCGGGCCTTCTAGGTATCAGCTCTACAGTGTCTGGCTCCTTCCACGCCTAGGGGGTCAGCTGGGGGGGACACCCAAGAGGTAGCTGGGCCTGTATCGAACGCCATCAGGAATACTGACTCACCCGAGAAGGGTTTTTGGGCAGACCACCACCCCCTTTGGCGGAGTATTTCCATAATATCTCCAAAGGAGACATCGTCAGGGGGTGATTTGGGGGAACCTCCCCTTGCTCCAAATCGGTATCCTCAGTGAGGGACTCGGGGGGAGTACAAGTGCCTCCTTTTGCACAGGCGTTTGTGAGGGACCTCCTCAGGGGGAATATCCGAGGGGGGCTCACCCATGGATTCATGTTCCTCCAAGGGAACTGGCTGTCCCTGGGGGGACTGGATGATGGAGGACAAACTGAGCAGCGAGGGAGTGGGGGCAGACCCTGAGGAAAGAGTGAGGGGTCTCGATCCTCCAGAGAGAAACCTCTCCACCACGTCGAACGCCAAAGGGGAACCAGCCTCTCTAAGACAGGTGGCCAGGGCCCTCGGATCCAACGTGGTGATCGGAGCCAGAGCCAAAGCGATCGGACCCGAGAGGATGATGTGCTCCTACCACAAAGGAGCCGAAGACACACTCACCCCCCCCCCGATCCGACGCCCAGCTCTCGGCTCCAAGAGCTCAGATGCGGAAGCGGATCCGATAAGCTCGAGGGCATGGCCGGCGTTGAGGTAGTAATAACCATCGGTGCCGACCCCCTGGCTCCTCGGATCCGAAGACTCCAAAATGTGGTGGAGGATCGGAGAAGGAGCTATTGGGGTGAACAGTGGAGCTGAACTCCCCCCCAGAGGGGGGGAGGCAGCAACACTCCCATCTGCAGCTGAGTATGCAAGAATTGCCACATCATCTGGTCCATATCTGCTTCTGAAATGCTTCGAGTAGACCTGGAGGAAGCCGCCGAAGTCGGCCGGGAGGGCCGACACGACGACGACCTCGATGCTGGTTGGGTCTCCTCCTCTGGCTCAAGGGAGAAACGTGGCGAATGGAGCCGTGGGGAGGAAGGCTTGGACACTCTTAGTGGAGAAGAGACCACCTTCGCTGGAGGGGCCGAGGGGTCCAATTCGGCCTGCCGCTTGCAGCTTCTTTCTCTCTCTCTCTCTCTTTTTCTCTCTCTCTCTCCCTTCTCTCTTTTTTATCTTTCTTATCTTTCTTGGCCTTTCATTCTCCCTGAGAAAAGGTGGGAGGGTGAGTCCCAGACAGGGGAAGAGGGCCAGTTGGCTGGGCAGCCGCAGCCGTGGCTGTCGCTACCGAGAGGGAAGGAGAAGAAGCTGATTCCGCGGGTAGAAGGCCCGCCAAAATCAGCTTGTTTCTCCTATCCCTTAAAGCTCAAGGGTTAAAGGCCGCACAAATCTGGCAGCCCGAGGAAAGGTGCGTAAACCCCAAGCAAATCACACACTGAGTGTGACCATCTGCTGGCAACAGCTTATGGCCACACTCAGAGCATTTGGAAAAGGTCACTTTGTGACTTTCAGCCATAGCAGAGACACACACACACACAGCCACACACCCACACCTGAAAGAGGGAAAAATAGGGGCCTACAAAGGGATGAGAAACTACCAAAGGTAAAGGGGAAATAAAGGCTAGGTAGAAGGAAAACCCATAGAAAGGTATTAAAATACACTCGCACACCAAGTAAAGAAGACTAAAAGAGAAGTTTGAAGAAAAATATTGCTAAACTTGCCTGGAGCTCTAGTAATCCCGTGCTTGGCAAAGCCGCGGCAAAATAGATCTGGGGATTGGAAGGAGGTTGCAGTGTAGTATGGGTAAGGGGGAGGGGCTTGCAGCTCGGATCTTTTTGCTTGGTATGCTGCCGGCTCGGAACCGTGTCAGATCCGTAACCCACAGGTTGCTGATCAAATGAAGTTAACTACTTCAGATTAGACTATTTACAAAATGCACAAGGCTTTTTATAAACCAAAATGGAGAACAGTGGCACAGTTAGGCCATTCAGTATAGTGCACTGTATCAAAATACATATTCAAGTAAAAAATATTAAATATCCATAGATTAAAATGATACTAAAAAGGTCTTTACAACATTCCACATACCTCTCACGGGGGCAGCGTCCTTACCTACTTACTTACTTACTCAATGCTGAAGTCATTGGACCATTGGGGTAAACAGCAGTAGCCCCTCCCAACTTTGCAGTGATCCCATTCCTTTGATCAAATCTTTGAACTTTGTGGGTTAACTGTACATCCCTCTGTTGAACTGCCTATCCCCTTGACAAAAGGATTTGCAGTCTTATTTATCACCATATATAACATATGCTAGATGAGGCTAAACATATATATCAAAGTTTTTCTTCATCTGTACCAGACAGACAATGTATATCATGAAGGTTGTTTCTCCAGCCTAAATTGGCACTGGGGTACAGCACATGCAGTTGACTGGCACTGCAGTATGGCTGCAGTTCACCACCACTGATGGCCTTCAGAATGGATAAGCACAAAGGGCAGTGATGCCTAAATCTACACACAGTACAATGCAATGAACGATTACAGTTTGTGTTCACAATAGCTTCAGTTCTGAGGCTCCTTTATAGTTCTAAACAGCTAAATTGTTGCAGCAAGGTATGTCTGTGGCTGATGTGCTACTTTCTTTCTCTACAGGTCACTGCATCACCTCAGTGTAAATATTCTGCATGGATTGGTGGTTCCATGCTGGCATCTCTGTCTGTTTTCCCAAATATATGGATCAACAAGCAGGAATATGATGAGTTTGGACCGTCTATTGTCCACCGTAAATGCTTTTAAATGGGACTGGAACCTGAAGAATGATAATATTTATTGAAGAATTATTGTGTTTCTAAGTAACAGACACTAGCCATATTGACTGACAAGAAAGAAATGATGTGCTGGGTAATAGTTTCGGAAGCTCAACATGTTGGACTGTCAGAAGTCTTTATAAAGTGTGTATAGTTCATACCATTGCTAATAAAACATACAGCTGAATCTGCAATGCATCACTGTTAGCAAAACTATGTGTATATTTTTTTTGTTATTTTACTTGTCTGTTATTTTAACACGAAATCTAAAATGTCTTCACTTAGTACTATAAAAAGTGATGCAGTTCATTTTTTTCATACTTTTTTTTTTTTTATCTTCAGTTCTTCCTATGATTTAATGTACTATGTTGTTTAAGGTGGTAAGCCAAGTGGCTATATCACAGCAATTGCACGTTACAGAAATTAATTTCTATCTTTATTAAGACACTACTTACAATTTCAGTGCATTTACTGGTGGCAGTGTTCTGTTGAATATAGTTCACCCCACAGTAATTTAATTGGATTTCTGCTGAACCTGGAATACATCTCATTCTTTTCAACAGGTTCACTGCGAACATCCCTAAAGTATACACAAAGCAGGCTCATCCAAAAGGCAGTCCGAGTACACTCAATCCACCCACCATTTATTTTGGACAAACTTTGTACCACCTCTGCCCTTGTGCTTTAAAAAAGTGTTAGGGACATGCAGTGTTTTCTGCGTGTATTTTAGCGTGCACATTGAATAGACTAAAGAGAAGTGCTTAAGTGTTCTGCTGTGTAAGCAATAGATTTATTGCCTGTAAATCTCCTCTACAGACATCCTACACTGCTTGGCTTTTACTCTCTACTTCCTAACAGATACGGACATTTACTCTTATTCAAACTATTTCTTTCTCATTTCTTCTAGACTTGTGACTCCCATTATTTATATCCACCTGCCTTTCTTCAGTGGAACTGTATGCCTTCAAGGAAGTCACCCTTGGGCTCCCTACCTTTCTTCTTTCTACTTGCCAGAGGCAGTTATTAAACCACTTTCAGTTCTGAGCAAGTACCTGTGTACAGTCACCATTGACTCAGTCCAGTCAACTGTCTCTTTAGTGTGCTTTTATTTTTCTATAAAAGTGTCCCTGCAAGCAAATCGGTATGTATGTAACAGTGAAGGCTGCAGTTTGAATAGTTTTATGTAAATTATAAATATGGCAACTTAAAACAAAGAACTTTGCCCACTATAATAGCTCTATTTTCTTAAACTGCAGCAGTCCCATTGGTACTTTCTCCTTCAACTGTGCTCCATTGATTATTTTTAGGAGTCCACTGTTTCCCTTCCTTAATTTTATTTCTCCTTTGCACCAAATGCTTGTGTAACCACTTTCAGTTCTGAGCAGGTATTTTTCTAGAGCTGCAGTTCTATTTACTTTTTCTCATTGTTCTGCTGATCTCTGGGGGTTGGGTGAAGCCTTTAGACTTTTTTGTATTTCAAAGTCCATAGAAACCTCCTTACCATAACACAGTTGTTCAAACAGTCAAGTGTAATTTTTTTACTGTTAATATATCATCATTAGTCAGTTCACACTAATATTGGACTAACTCTGCTGCTAAAACTGTGTCCTAGAGCAACAAAATCAAGACTTTCATCTACTGGCACAGAAGTCTTTTAAACTGCATTATTCCTTTTACATATCTCTCTTAGCAAATTTATGGCTGTTTAAGTTTAGTCACGGATTGCTTTTCTCTGTCTCCTTGCCAAGTTTTCAACCTGCTTCGTTCTCCCTCGCTAAGGTTTGGGCTCACTCCACCCCCCAATCCCCAATTACAACCCATCCCCTCTTACTCTACATTCATACTTCCATAGCAACACCCACATATGCCTCAAACCAATACTATTGGTTCCCTCCAGAAGAAAAACAATCAATATAATGTTCCCAATAGTAACACCCACTCTAGTTTACCACCCAAAACTCTCTCTCAAACTGTCTTACTCCTTGCCCCCTATAATTATCAGATTACATCTCTACAACCAACCTAGTACATTTTCTAATCCTTATTTACAACAAAGATAAAACTCAAGTTAAATAAAATGCCCCTAGCTCAGATTATTTTACTGTTCCTCCTCACTCTACAAGTCTTCATCACCAATTATCAAATCCACTTCCTTCAAATACTTACTGTGGTGGTGGTGCTGCGGTAGTGTTGTCGCCTCACAGATAGATATTGTCCTGTTCGATTCTCAGCTAGAGCGTCTTCTGTGTGGAGACATGTGTGAATGGGTGTACCTTCATTGAAGGTTGTGCATCAGAGCTGGCAACTCGGCACGTAAAAATCTGCTGCCAATCATTAGCGGACTGGAGTTCCGCTGAGGCGACCCCTAACCGGGAAAAGCCGAAAGACACAACAACTTTCTTCAAATACTTAGGACTCTTCAACCAATCCTCACAAAGAATATCAGTATCTACCCAGCCTGCTTTTCTCCATAATGCCCTATCTCTGCAAACAAACCACATCTGCTTTATTATCTATAAATATCTCAAAACCAAGTATCCAAATGTACGATCAAATACCAAACCAAGACCAAAATATAACTGGTCACACTCTTCCCTCTGTAAAATATCAATTCAAAAAAATTAGAGGAGATATTCACCCCAGCCCAGGTCCCACTGTTTGTAAAACCATCACTTCCAACCCCAAAATAAACAATTCACCTAATATTTCTCAACAAAAAAACAGAACCCAAGCTTGCCTTACTGAACCTAACTATGTGCAGAAAAACCCATGACATACATGCCTACCTTGCCACACACTCCTGATGTAGTCATAGCTACCAAAAGCTGGTTACAAAAAAGGATAATGAGATCACCCCCCAGGTACAGTATACTCAGGCATGACAGACAAAACAAGCGTGCAGGTGTATTAGCAATTCCCTAAGCACCACCTTACTCCCACAGGAAATACTGAATGGAGAGATGATAAATCAGCAAGCAACGGACAGTGGTATTGCTGGAACTGAATTCATCCGCAAGTCTTGATGAGTAACTTCATGAAGTGAACCCTGTTTTTAATAAAATCTCACCAAGATAACACTGATATAGACAGTTTTTATATAACATATATCATGGACAGAAGTAGGTTAAACAAATCAAAAAAGATAGCTGGGTGCACAGGACCTAGGATAAAAAAGTGCCCAGTCCTGGTAGGTGCACTGGTGCCAGGACTGGGAAAATGACAGTATTCAATCCTCAAGACATGGAAACATTCCTACAATGGAGCTAGCCCACCCTCAGAGGGAGGACCCCACACCTCACAAAAATCACAAAAAAACTGATAGGCCAAACATGAGCCATACAGATAATAGACTGGACTACCGAGGATAAGAAAGACATTATGTATTGTTACTATCATGCAAGAAGCCCAGAATTTCCAGACATACAAAAAGATTAAAATAGAAATTAGAAGAAAAATACTTGCACAAGAAAAACTGTGAGAAGCTTCACATAAAAATTTGTGTTCATTCATACAACAGATTTATATAGACCAAGAAATCTTCAGCTGTTTGGAAATAGAAGCGACTGTGAAAGTGTGAAAATGTGAAGAATAAAATCTACAGCTTTTTGAAAGGTATAAAAAAGAAATATGGACATGGGAAAGAAAGAGATCTGAAATGGTGCAAAATTTACGCAAAGGTGAAAGCCAAATTAATTAATACAAAAAAGCACCCCCAAAACTATTAGAAGAAAAATACAAGCAAAGGCATCCAGATATGGAAAATGTTACAATACAAAAAATAAGATCTCAAAGAAGGAATGCAGAACATTAAATTAAAAAAGAAAAAGTAAAAAAAAAAAAAAATAAAAGCTGAATTTATGGAATATCTGCAAAGTGAAGGATTTACTGTAGAAAGTCTAACACGGGTTATATCACAGCATGGAACAATGAGTCCCCCTGTAAGGAGAAAAAGGAACAGCAGGCAATATCTGAAGAAAAAATCTGTGCATGGGAAAGAAAAAGGAAAAAGCAAAACTAATCAATACAAAACGAGCAGCACCAAAAATATCTGAAGAGAAATACAGGCAAAAGGCATCCAGATATGGAAAACTTTACAATACACAAAGTAAGAAAATATGGAGGAAAGTAGAAAACAGGATTAGTAATGGAGAAGTTAAAGAAATAGAAACTGAGGTTATGGAGTACCAGCGAAGTGAAGCATTCAGTGTAGAAAATCTAATTCTGATAACACCACACCAGGATAGAGCAATGGATCCCCATATTAAGGAGAAACCAGTGGAGTAGGAAACATCTGATCAGTTGCCTTATGAAGATACTTGGGAGCCTTCCATGGAAACCAGTACAAACGTTCATTTGGAGTTGGACAGCAAGGGAAGGAACATGAAACTGTGGCAACAATGATGCAGTCAGTGTTGTGGTTTGATGGGCCAGTGAGTTCCCATATGAAAAAGCAACGGATGACACAGGACGAAACTGAAGAGAATGTGGCACAGGAAGATGCTCTGGTACTTTCTGTAGAATGCCCGCAGGAAATGGAGAAGAAAGAATGTGCCCTCAGTTTAGAAGAAAATGATCTAAGAAGAGCTGCTTGATTTAATAGTGATGAATGGACATATTAAGATCAATGAAAGAAATAGACTACAGAAAGTAAATAAAACCCCAAAAGTTAGAAGTTTGATAACATGAACACAGTAATTAGGATTGTTCATGGTAATTCCTGCAATATAACAGAAGTAAATAGAATATATCACTGTGCAGCTAAATTAATAAAGTCTTACCACAAAAACACAGGGCAGTAAGGGAAGGGAAGGGGAGAAATCAAATGCCATCATGGAAGTATCGAAGAGAGAAAACTATAAAGCAATTAAGACAAGAAGTGATGCTGTTAGAAGAGGAAACAGATCAACAAAAATACTCAGAAACATAGACATGATAAAAGCAATGCGGAATATCAGAAAAGATCAGGAACTATTGTACGTTATTGCAAATAATAAACTAAAAATTTCAGCAAAGGCATAAAAACTTAGAAGATATGCAGACATATATAAAGAAAAAGTACAAAATAAGCAATTTACTGATGACCCAAAAAAAGTTTTACAGAGAACTGAGAAACAAGGCAAAAGGAATTGAAATGGTTTACCATCAAAAAGTTTGGCGGCCACATCTGCAACACTGCTTCCACGAACTGTGAACCACGAAATTCGAAAACTGCAGTGCCGAATGACAAAACCTTGCCCTCTTTTTGACCCATGGTAGCACTCGTTTCGATGGTGGAGCAATCGGGAATGTCGAAGTTCGATATTCTTATGACATTTAGGGACAACGGCATAATGGAATTCGGCTACACAATCCGCATATACGGCCATTCGGATATGTGCCTTCGCACAAATGAATGTATACCATTGAAACACCACCAAAAAAAGAAATCGATACATTTTGTAGAAATATCTATGAAAATCCTGTGGAACATAACAAACATGTTGAATGGACAGAAAAAGAAAAGAAAGAATAAGAACTTCAAATGTAGAGGATATGAAATGGGGTGAAGTAATGGACAGAGAGAGTGTAACAAGGTTAAGAAAAGCTCCACATTGGAAAACCCCAGGCTCAGATGCAGTACCTGATTTCTGGCTAAAAGTATTAACATCTTTACATGAGCATTTAGCCATGAGTAAGAACTATTTGTATGCACACCCAAACAGACACAAACCTGGTTAACAACAGGAAAAACAATACTCCTACTTAACAGTGAATCTGCAAGCTATCCTAAAAACTATAGATCAATAACTTGCCTTCAGACGATGTATAAATTATACACTGAAATTTATGCCAACAGAGTTTATAGTCATGTAGAAGAAAATTCAATCATGGCAGCAGAAAAAAAGGTAACAAAAGAAAATCATATGGAACAAAGGACTGTTTACTGTTAAATAAAGTCATAATGGAGGACTTTAAAAAGGGGAAGAATCTAAGTATGGCATGGATAGACTACAAAAAGGCATTTCAGTATCACACATTCACGGATAAAAAGAGTGCTTACAAACGTATAAGATACACCCAACACTGATTGATTACATTACAGTGACCATAAAACAGTGGCAAGCCACTTTGCAGTTAAGCCTCAATAAAGGGCAAACTACTATTCCAGGGATACAAATTTAAAGGGGAAGCTCCAGGGTGACTTTTTGCCACTGTTGCTCTTTTGTCCTGTCCTTAACCCATTAACTTGTCTACTTAACAGATTAGGTCATGGCTACAATTTGGATCCCATAAAACAACAAAGTGTAAAGACTTCTCAACTTCTTTTTGTGGATGACTTAAAACTGTATAGTTCATCAGATGAGGAGCTGAAAGTAGAACTGCATGTGGTCAAAACTTTTTCAGATGATATAAGAATGCCATTTGGTCTTGATAAATGCGCAAAAGCAACCTTTAAAGCAGAAAAGCTGCTGTACCCCGAAAACATCAGCCCTGGGACCGGAATGTGATTTAAGAGAACTTGAGCAAGAGGGAGTGTATAAATATTTAGGAACTGATGAATGACCAACAATAAAACATGAACAATGTGGACTTACTAAGAAATATTTTAGAAGACTAAAATTAATACAAAAAACAGTGCTGACATGTAGGAACAAAGTTCAAACTATAGCCCAATTTGTTCTTCCTGTCCTAACGTACAGTTTTGGAGTGATTTACTGGATCCAAAAGGTGATAGATCAGTTGGACAGGAAAACAAAAAGGATGATTCATGCTTATTAAATGATTTATAAAAATCAGTGTGTATACTAAGACTATATAAAGACTATATATTCCCTGTTCTGAAGGCGGTATGTGCTTCCTCGAAATTGATTACATGTATAGATCTGCAATTGCAGGACTACATACATATCTGCTGACCTCACAAAACCCAAACATAGTGGAAGTTTTAAAACATGAGAAGTCATCTAAGATGATTTCCCTGCTTAGTTTTGCAGAAACATATCCTGGTCAAGCAGAAATGGAAATCAAACCAGAATTAGATAAATCTCAGGCAGCAATTGAATGTGTCAAAAAACAAAAGAAACAGTACAAGGTGAAGGCTCAGATGAGAAGGCAAGAAATTTGGAAAATGCATAAATACAATTCCAAGTATAGAAAACTCTTGGAACAATCTCATGTTGATCAAGATCAAACACAGGATTAGTTTAAATTTACCTCTCCTTAACAATAAGATGAAAGGTTAATATTGGCGACCCAAGATAGTGGACTACATACACATTGGTTTACAAAGTCCATTGAACATGTGGGAGAAACAGACAAATGTAGGTTTTGTAAAACAGTATTGGAAACAGTCCCACATCTTATTGCTGGTTGAGATATACTAATGGCAGAAGGACTGTATACTGAAAGGCATAATAATGCGGCAGGACTGTTGCACTGAGGATTGTGCAAACATTATAATACTGAAGTAGCTGAAAAACATTGGAAGCATGAGCCACAAAGCATTATAGAAAATGATGAAGTTTATATCACACAGGGTCAGTGATTAACCAACAGTTCAAAAAATAGATAACCAGATATAGTAGTCCATGAAAAGAAGACAAAAGTTGCATTGACCATTGAAATTGCTACACCCAATGACTACAGTGTCTTACATACCAGGATTTGCAGGCAGAATTGAAGGCAATGTGGAAGAAGGATACCCAGACATTTCCAATAGAAGTAGGAGCAATGGGTCTTATAAAAAAAAATTTTACAATCATACTTAGATATGTTATCAATACATATAACTCTGTATGAATTGCAGGAGTCATTACTGGGTACATTGTGGGTGCTGCGAAGAGCACTTTTGGCTGACATCAAAGATTGAAACAATACTAATTTCATGAACTTTAATCATACTTTGACTTAGGAATGGGGTCAATTCCCATCATGGCATTAGAAACCCAAAAACACAGAGAAATTAAAAAAGAAATACCCGTATTTAACAATGCTGAACTTCTAACAATATTCCTAAAAAACAACAACAATAAAACCAGCGACTGCTCATTCAGCTCTCCTCAATAGGACTTTCACAATATTCATTGTCATTGTTTCTCGGTTACCTATCTGGAAGGCAACAAGGCGTTAAATGGCAACAAACCCATTCAACCAGTTACTACAGGTGCCTCTCAGGGATCTATCATGGGTCCTGTCCTAACCCACAAATGGATGTGCATATATCAGGATTTAAACACAGTTGGCATGGTTTGATCACGACGGCGAAGGCAGAGTGATCAAACATAGCCAGCCATAGGTAAGTCCTGATATACCCACACCCACGAGTGGGTTATTGCTATTATACAGCGACATTATATAAGAAAGAAATTGCTTACCTTTCTTAAATGTCTTTGTATAATGCAGTAGTGTTCCTCTTCATTGTTTGCCATTCTTCCGCAATTTTTGATGCACTGCAAATGCGTATAAGAGTGACGTTCCCAAGATTGCACAGTACATCAGTGTTGTTAAATAAAAGTAACGGAGAAAAGAGAATCTTGTCTGTTGCTTTTTTTTAAGAGTAGCAATGGAGAAAGAGAATCTCGTTTGCTATTATGAGACAAAAATCTGGATGTTCTGCAAAGTTTTGGACAGTCCACAGGTACAAGTGTCTGCTGACATTTACAGAGAGACAGCACAAAAAGAAGGAAAATCGGGTATGTTTCTGTCCTTTTATTTTTTTTTTTAGAATGTACCTGATTTTTCTTCTTTTTGTATGCTGTCCCTCAGTAGTATATTTCAATAGAAAAAAATATGGCCTCTGAATAATAGTTCAGCGGCCGGACTTTTTTCTATTGGTATATGCTCAATTTACAACAGGCACACTGGTTGGGTTGACCAGTCAGCATGCACATTTTTGAATACTAACAAGCTATCATTGTATAATTATTAATAACCTCCACTCACCATGCTAGTTTAGTTCAGTAAGCAGATGGCTCAACATTAATGTGTGCGACCTCAACAATAAATAAGCTCCAAGACATTACCCAAAAATCCTTCTCCTCTGTTGAAACCTAGCTCAAACATCTTACTCAACCCCAAGAAAACTAAGTTAATGCCTTTTACCTTAAAAAGCTCCCAAATTCAAAAGCAATCTTTTAACATAAAGTCAGCAACTAGCAATGTCATTGAAACTGTAACTCACAGTAAACTTCTAGTTATAGTAGATGACAGTCTCAAATATGACCAGCATATACTGCACACAATTAAATCTACACACCAGAAACTAAGTTCCCTTTATAGGATCAATGGATTCCTTATAGGTACTGCAAGAAAACGCTGTAGCCACCATCTTATTATTGCCAACTCTTATATATCGCTCCTATCCTAACAAACTTAAAGAATACTCAAAGAAACTTGCCTCCTGCTACAATAAAATATCTAAATTTGCCAGAAAACTCCCTCATAGGATCCACCATTGTCATAGCTTAAAGCAATTGTGCAGTTCAAGCCATTTTAAGTACCTAACATATTCACAACTAACTACAGCATGCAAACTCATTCATCATCCAGAAAAATACCCTGCAATTTAAAACTTATTACTGCCCTACTGTCCAGCAAAGGACCTCCATTCTAGTAAGAAAATAGAAGTTATGTTCTTACCATAACGTTCCATGTTAGTTGTCTTCTTCTCGCCTTCTTTCTTACTGGATGGGTTCGGAGCCGACCTCGGCTCCGACTCGGCCACTCTAAAAGCTCGAGAGTTGGTTCTACCTGCTCGAGGCTGCCCCTATATCCCACAATGCTAGGCGTGAATTACCTCAGATCTCGTTTGTGAGCTAGGCCCAGCTAAAAAATACAACCAGAAAAAACTGGAAAGGGAGTCCACCTCTATAAACAAAGGGAAAAAGGAAAGGTGACCTAAAGCCTGATCCAGGAAAATATGCACCGTAGAGCATATAGCTACAGCAAAGAGGTGGTAGAAAGAGAGGTCATAATCAAACTCCTCCAGGTCTGTCCAGGCCAGGGGGAAGGAGGGTGGGATGCAAGAAAGAAGGCGAGAAGAAGACAACTAACATGGAACGTTATGGTAAGAACATAACTTCTATATGTTAAGTTGTCTATCTCGCCTTCATTCTTGCTGGATGGGACCGCGTCCCTAGCACCTTGTCCCGGGTGGCCTAACGGAACAGACTCTTGAGAACAGTGGTACCAAAGTTAGCTCTATGCCTAGAAGCTAAATCCAACTTATAGTGTGAAATGAAAGTGTGAGGAGTAGCCCAAGTAGCCGCTGCACAAATGGTGTCAATAGGCAGTCTGTCTTGGAAGGCTATAGAAGTAGCCAAAGCTCTGGTGGAGTGGGCTTTAGATTTGTTAGGCAGCTTTTGGTGTCTAATTTCATAAACAATTGAAATCAGAGATGTTAGCCATCTAGATAGCGATACCTTGGAAACAGCAAGTCCCTTTCTGCCTACTGCATAAGAGGCAAACAGCTGGTCAGTTTTTCTGAATTGTTTGGTCCTATCCAAATAGTACCTTAACTGACGATGAACATCTAGCCAATGCAGTTTTTGTTCAGACCTATTAGAATATTCTGGAAAAAACACCGGAAGGTCAATGCTTTGATTAAGGTTAGAAGCAGAGGCTACCTTAGGTAAAAAGGACGGGTTGGTTCGTAAAGATCTTTGTGGAACAACAGATATGGTGGTCGACAGCTGAGTGCATGAAGTTCTGAAACTCTTCTAGCTGAAGTAATAGCTACCAGAAAGAGAGTTTTCCATGATAGCAATTTTAAAGAACAGGAGGCTGCAGGTTCGAAAGGGGGGAGAATCAAAGAACTGAGAACTAAATTAAGGTCCCAAGGAGAAGGAGGATTTCTTATAGGAGGTCTGAGTAGAAAAACTCCCTTCAAAAAGGCTTTGCAAAGCTTGTGGGACATTATGGCAGACTCTGAAATGCCCACATGAAAGTTAGACATAGCTGCCAATTGAACTTTGAGAGTAGAAGGAGATGAACCTGCATGAAAGAGTTCAGCTAGAAAATCAAGAACCATATGGATGGGAGCAGTGAAAGGATCTAAGTCCCTTCCTTGAGCCCAATAGGCAAAACGTTTCCACTTACTCAGATAAATCTTTCGAGTGGAAGATTTGTGGGAAGCTATCAAAATATCTCGAACAGAGTGAGATATTCGAGGAAGCTTGGCTAAGGTTGGAACTGGAGGAACCAAGCAGTAAGGTTCAGAGAGGGGAGGGAGCGATGTAACTGACCCGACTGGTGGATCAAAAGATCTGGAACTAGGTCCAGATGCCAAGGTTGCTCCAACAGAAATTGATGTAGAAAGGGGAACCAAACTTGTCGAGGCCAGTAAGGAGCAATGAGGATCAATGAGGCCTTCTGAGCGATAGCTTTCTGTATCACTTGAGAGATTAGTGGGAAGGGAGGAAATGCGTACAGAAGTCCCCGGGGCCAAACTTGGACTAGAGCGTCTCTGCTGGGCTGGTCTGGTAACGGGAATAGTGTGAAATAATCTCTGCACTTGCTGTTTTGGGGAGTAGCAAAAAGGTCGCAGCAAGGCTGACCCCACTTGAGAAAAATTTCTCTCACAACAGAGTCTTTCAGAGACCACTCGTGAGGCATGAGGATAGCTCTGCTCAACTTGTCTGCGATTTGATTGGACCTCCCGGGGATGTGCGTTGCTATCAGAAACCGCTGAGAAGAAATCGCCCATTGCCACAGTCTGAGTGCTTCTCGACATAGGGGATAGGACCTGGTTCCGCCTTGTTTGTTGATATACCACACTACAGACATATTGTCCGTCTGGATTGCTATCGTTCCCAAGGGAAGAGAGTCTTGAAGGGCTTGCAACGCTAGAAGCACTGCTCTCATCTCTAGAACATTTATGTGCAAGTGGCATTCGTCTGGTTGCCATGTGCCCTGGACAGTTCTGCCCTGATAATGCCCCCCCCACCCGATCAGGGAGGCGTCCGTTGTCAGAGTAGCAACCGGAGGAAGGAACAAAGGGTCTTCCCAATAAGAGCTGAGGAAGACATCCACCACAGAAGATGATTTTTGCATGTTTGCGTAATCATAATGGTGTGGGACATCGGAAGTTGCTGGTATGACCATTGTGTGAAGAGCATCCATTGAAGGATTCTCATATGGAATCTGGCTAATGGAAGCAGAGGAATGGCAGCCATAATCCCCAATACTTTTAGAACTAACCTGGCTTTGACTCTGTTGCTGCTGAAAAGGAGCGAGACCAGTTTGTGTATGTCTGTTATTCTTTGATCTGTTAGCCTCGCAGACATGTTGACTGTGTCTAGATTTGCGCCTATGAAGGTAATAGTACGACAAGGCGACAAAACAGACTTTTCGCAATTTATTGAAATGCCTAAGTTTTGACAAATGCGAAAGGTGTAGTCTCTGGCCATTAGAAGAAGATGCTTGGTGGGAGCTGTGAGGAGCCAGTCGTCCAAATATGGAAACACCTGGAATCCTTGACGTCTCAGGTGAGAAGCTACCACTGCCATGCATTTGGTAAACACCCGGGGGGCAGTGGTGAGACCAAAGGGCAGGGCCCTGAATTGAAAATGACTGGTTCCCAGCCTGAAGCGGAGGAATCTTCTGGAGCGTCTGTTCATTTTTATGTGATAGTACGCATCCTGACGGTCTATAGAGCACATCCAGTTTTCCTTTCCCAATAGGGGAAGGATGGACTGTAGCGTGACCATCCGAAATCTTGTTTTCTTGACCGACTTGTTCAAGATACTGAGATCCAAAATTGGTCTCCAGTCCCCTGTTTTCTTTGGAACTAAAAAGAACCTGGAGTAGATTCCGGATCCTTGCTGGTCTGCTGGAACTGGCTGAATTGCTCTTTTTGCAAGCAGCTTTGAAATTTCCAAAGCTGCAAGATCCCTTTGAGCGGGTGGAACATCTGGAAGGGATTTTTTTTGATTGGTTTGGAATGCGAAAAGGGAATGGAATAGCCTTCGGAAATGATGGACTGTACCCACTTGTCTTGAGTTAGGGATAGCCAGGCTTCTGGGTACAGTGACAATCTTCCCCCGACTGCCTCCGAAGGTGGACAGTCAGGCAACACCTCAGGGATGCCTAAAGGGCTTATCGGAAAAGGTTTCTCGATTGCCCTGGTTCTGCGGACCCCCTCTGCCTCTGGGGCGACGTCTACCATTATTGTTCCCCCCTCTGCCTCTGGAGGGAACCGACTCTGTCGTCAGGCAAATTCCCTTGAGATTGTTTGGAACCACATTTTCCCACTTTTCTGACCTTTGGGGTAAGGTCTAGAAGGAGTAGAAAACGGACTCGACGGCAGACAGAGTTTTGCCATCCGTCTCGCACCTAGTCAAGGTTTCTTTCACTTGAGGACCAAAGAGATGATCCATCAAGCGGGGAATTAGTGAAAGACGTTTTAAAGGGGTCCATAAAATTACATAGTCACATCCAGGCATGCCGGCGTACACCTGTCCCTCGGCTCTACTCGCTCCATCAGCCGCATATGAAAGAAGGCGCATGGAGGAGTTAGCTATCGAATTCAGGGTAGTCAGCTGGGTGTTCATTTTGTCCTGAAAATCTGCAGCTGTAGGATCCTTCAACATCTCACTCGCTTCTTGATCAAGTCTCTCTGGAGCGGCTGAAATGGCATAGGTAGTTCAGCGAACGCATTGCAAAGGTCGCTGGAAAACATCCGCTTCCCATACCTGTCCATAGACCTAGATTCTTTGTTAGGGGATGAACAGGCACTGAAGGATCAGCTAGTTCCTTCTTGGTGGCAGCAGCTACCACCATAGCATCCACATTAACACCTTTGGTCAGAAATTGTTTGTCAGTTGGTGCTGTTATAAATTTAGAAGGTCTCCTGGGGTAGGGTCCACTGAGTCAGGAGCCGTCCAGGCTTCTTTGCCACCACCTGCATGAGGGGATCAAGGGGGACACCCAGGAGGTGGAAGGGTGACAGCCAACGCCTCAAGATACACAGATTCATCCTCCGAAGGGTTAAGGGCTGGCCAATTTCCTCTGTTTCAGGATCTCTAGAATGTCCATAGGAGACATCTTCAGAAGGGGAACGGGGAACCCTCGAATCCTCTAAATCTGTGTCAGAGGTGACAGACTCAGGTGAGTCTATGTGCTTCCTCTTACACTTTCTCTTCCTAGGGGGCTCCCCTGCCAATTCAGGGAGGCCTCGGAAGAGGATGAGATCCCCACAGGGGATTCTTGAGGAGCTGGCTCTCTGCGGTCTGGGATGAGGGAGTGAGTAGACATAACCTGAGGCACCGAAGAGGGAGGGATGGACGGAGCCGACTGTGGAGTTGAACAAGGTTCCAACACACTCCGCATGACCGCACCCCTGTCAGGCAGAGCCAAAGGTCCCCGCTCCGAGAAGCTGAGAACCTCCCTCGGCACCGAAAGAGATGGCTCCGAGGCTGATGTCGGAGTCGAACTCACCAGCGCCGAAGCACCGAGAGGGAGAGGGGGGTCGGACAAGGGTCCGATGCCACTCACCCCCTCGGAGCCGACGAGGAAGTCCGCGCCAAGATTCTTCAAAAGAAGAAATCGGAGCTGACGGAGCCGAAGACAAATGTATCGGCTCGGCGCTACCACAGTCTCGGTTCGAGCGCCCGGCTCGAGCTCAAAGGAGTCAGAGGAGGAATATTTAAAGGGATAGGTAGAGGCATTGACTGATGAGTCGGGCTCTGAAGCATTTGGGCCAGTGCCTCGGACTTTAGAAGTCGACTCACTACCCTCTGGAGGTCATGATCCGAGAGCCTCGATGACCTGGAGGAGTGAGATCTGTGGCTCCGTTCAGACAGCAAGGGAGACGCTGGAGCCGAATGAACGGAGCCAAGGGATGGTGACCTCGACCTCTTTCTAGATGTCGGCTCCGATGGTCTGATCGGAGCCGACCCAGGAATCTCCAATACCTCGGCTCCAGCCGGAGCCGAGGGAACCACAGAAGCTGCAGTCAAGGACTCATCGGCTCCAGCCGGAGCCGATGCAGTAGCAGACTTCGAAGCCTTAGGCCTTGACTCAGAAGCTGGAGTCGAGGTCTTAGAAGTCTTGGAAGGTTTTCCCGATGTAGCAGATAGGGAACCTTCTGGCTTAAGCAAACCCCTTAGTATGAGTTTGTTTTTTCTTTCCTGCAGGACTCTAGGGCCGAAGCCATGGCATACAGCACAAGAGTCCTGCAGGTGTAAAGGTCCCAGGCAGTACACACAAGAAGTGTGACCGTCTGTCAGAGACATTTTCTGACAGCACGAGTCACACTTCTTGAAGCCTGAGACCTTTGAATCATGGACATTTTCAAGGAACAAGTGTAACCACACACAAAAACACACACACACCGATTACACTGTCAGAAAAATTAAGTTAAATTACTTTAAAACAAAACTTCTGAAAAGTTAAGTAAAGTTATAAGTATAAACCCCTACCAAAAACACATACACACACTGTAAGGGATGAAAGGGCCCGAAGGCCTAAGGAAAGAACTTATTAGTTCTTGGAGAAGGGGCTGAATGAGGGTAGAAAGGATAAATTATCCACTACACTGAAGGTAAAAGGGAAAAAACTAAGCTAAAGGAAGTTTAAACAGTTATTAGACTAATCTAATTAAAACTGACCTGGAGCCGGTAGAAAAACACCTTGATCGCTGTAGCGGCAAACGAGATCTGAGGTAATTCACGCCTAGCATTGTGGGATATAGGGGCAGCCTCGAGCCGGTGGAACCAACTCTCAAGCTTTTAGAGTGAGGTCGGCTCCGAACCCATCCAGCAAGAATGAAGGCGAGATAGACAACTTAACATCTCTTACTACTCACAAATAAGTCAAATAATGTTACAGGAAACTCTCCCAAATGCACTGCTAAACTCTGGAAGAGTATCCCCTCATAAATAAAATTCTTTAACAAACTCAATAGTTTTAAACCACTACTTAAACAACATCATAACCAGTCCTGGTCTTGCATGTGCTCATCACCAGAATAAGACTTTGTGCTCACCATACAATATTCTCATGAAACAGAATACTCTCAACCTCTCACTGAAATGACAACATTTTTTTTTATGTAACTGATGTCTGTGCAATCCACTAAGTTGCATGTGGGTGTTCTCTTTAGTAACTTTTACCTCTGTTAAATCTTAGAATGTATAAATTTAACTATTGTATGTGTATTAATGCAAACAGAAATGTAACTACTCTGTGTTTAACAGGAATTAGGTATAATGCAATGTAAACAAATGGTGCTTTTATCCCCGGGCCTATTACCCAGTCAGACTTTCCTGTTAAACAATGATAAAATAAATAACACCCCTTCCTTATCCATTTTCTCATAGCTCTATTACCTGCTAGTTCTTACACTGTCCCATGTCATTTTTCTGGCTTACTCTGTTTTGCTCCTCTTTCCAAACCATTTGTGTCGGCTACTCATCTGTGATGTATTTACGCATCTTGGTGATACAAACTGATGTAATATCAGGAACTATAGCATATCCTCTCATATTTGACGAAATTTCCTCCCATTGATTCAGTCCAAGCCTCCCATACAGTTACTTATATACTGGTTTAAACACTGTAACCATTTGAAATGTTAGGTCCTGGTACGGCGAGTCCTGAAATGCAGAGACTGAATGGGCAAAAGAACAGACTTACATATATTGAGTCTGACATGTCATTTCTCAAAATATTCCCTTTTCTCCAAGGTACCTTGAAGTTGATATAAATGTATAAGTTCAGGGGGTGTGGGGGTTTGCCCCCCCCCCGCAAAAAGAGGTTTTAAGGAAAAGAGCGATTTTCGAGGCTCGTTCCTCTCCTATGTTTTCGGTCTTTTCTTTTGGCATTCTGCATTCACATTTCAGTAGGGAGCTTTTACACACATTTGTCTTAATTCTGGTGAAGTGAAGTGAAGATTAGCCCTAGGGGTCCCAATATCTGACCTATTCTTGCCCAGCTCCAACTTTCAATACTGCTTAAAAATATCTCATATTAACTTAAATAACCTTTCCTATAAAATTACTGCTCAAGTGCCTGTTATATTTCTAGGACCGTAACTGTGATGGTCAGAAAGTTCAAGTATATATAGTGAATTTACAGGCATATACAAATTACAAGGTTGCTATATGTTAGACTGTTCCCCTACTCTGAGTTACATTAACCTTAAACTTCATATATACAGTCAGGAGAGGTGTTAGAGGCCCTCAGTGTCATGGGATAAGCCCCCCTGTAAAAACTCCCCTCATTTGTAACACCAATTTTTGAAATATACTGTTTCAGGACTTTAGCTTAGGTTTATTTGTTATCATTTCTGAAATCACTTTTGCAAAGCTCAGAACTGTGAAACAGCCATGACATTCTAGGCACCTGGATGGAAATGGAGGTGCCAAACTTTACAACTACTTCTCAGCCCTGCCTTTAGTCTGATGTCAGTCCCACCTCTAGCATTTATGTGTGGGATGCATGGACTCAAGACGGGGGGGGGGGGGGGTTGTGCTGTGGTCCTTCCCAGAACTCGCCATCAGAAGATTTTGTTTGGCATATGCTCTTACTTGGATAAGAATGGTCCTGAATGGGTCACAAACAAGCTGATGAAGTAATGTGTGCTACTTGACCCATAACTCTCTCGTGCATTCTACCTGATCAAACACAATGTGTTTTCAGAGCTAATGTTATTCTGAGAGGTAATTTCAGTTTAAACTGCCTTGGTGATTACAGCTCACAGCTTAAGCATTGTCTATGAGTCCTGTATCTCACACAGCTGATATCTTTAAAGTTTTTCAAAGAAAACCTCTCCATTTTAGAAAACATTGGTACAGTTATGTTTCATATTAATGACTTCTTCTTCTTCTTCTTTCAGCTTTTCCTGGTTAGGGGTTGCCACAACAGAACTCTGGTCTGCTAATGATTGGCAGTAGATTTTTACGGTGCCGAGTTGCCAGCCCGATGCCCAACCTTCAACAAAGGCATGTTTACGCATGTCTTTCGAATGCCACTCGACCGCGGGGAGGACATGCAGACTCCACACAGAAGGCGCTCCAGCTGAGAATCGAATGGGAGAACCTCTTGCTGTGAGGTGACAACGCTACCGCTGCACAGTCTAAAATGATCACTTTCTTGTTTCATAGTTTCATAGTTTAGTACTAGGCTATCTGCCCTGGGGCATTTATAAGCCTAGCCATAGTGATGTGGCTTTCGCCACCCCTTGTAGTGGTACTAAAGTGTACAGAATAGTTTTAGAATACTGTGCCTGTGTCTAGTAGTGACACATTGAAGACCCCTTTACTTAATAGAATTAGTTTACTGTGCTTCTGTCTAGTAGTGACACAGGGATGACCCCTGGGATAAACCTACGATCTCCCATCCACTCGTCAAGATTTCTCTTGAAGAGAGTCAGTGAGGGGCTCTGCCTAACATGAACTGGGATTCTGTTCCAGAGTGTGGGAAGCCTCTGAGATATGAATCTGTCCCTCCAGCATGTCCTATTCATATTTCTGCTGAGGTTTAAATCTTTAGCTCTCGTGGTTCTGATGGATTTGGATTTTTTGAGGTGGAGCATTTCCATCAATTCCTGATTGGACATGGCCTTGTACGTCAGGCACAGATCACCTCTGAGCAGGCGGTTACCTTTCAATGACCCCCAAAACAATTAACCTCCCCATCTTGATAAGTTTCCAACTTCATTTATAAAAATAAATACATTTTACTTGAGGAGCCAAACCAGAAACTAAATCTGCAAGGGCTATAATTCTAAATCTCTGTGCAATTACTAGTCTGCAAGATATCAGAGTGAACTGCAAGCCATGATCTACAGACAGATGGAAACTTTCTAGAAAATATATATTATTTTGCTTCCAGTCTTTCTTTGTTTTTAATTCATCATTTCATCCCCTTTGTAGGTATTAACTGTTATTTCTTACTTCTATCAGTTCAATATTAATCAATGTCTACATAAAAAATCACCACACCATAAAAATAAAGCAAACTACAATGCATTTGAAAGCTAGAGGCCAGACTGAGTGCAATACTTCAACTTGCAGATGAAACAACTGAACAGAGTGGGGAAACCTTGTTCCCTTTTCTGAGCCTTCTGTACTTTTGGAAAGTACTGGTTGCCATGATTTCTAAAGGTGCACTACAGAGGCAGGAAGGAGGTAAATATGTGATTTGTATAGCTTATTTTTTTTCTCTAGGGGTAACCAGTTCAGTTTACTGTGATAAGTTTTACCTGGAATAGTTTCAAGAGTCAGTAAAGTACAATGAACAAGAAATGGAATTTTAAAATAGATTTGAAAAGGCTTAAGTATGCAGAATGTTAGTGTTTAATGTTTGCAGAACAATCTGAAATAACTAACAGGCGTCTTAAATTTGAATATTATGAGCCTTTCTTATTTTCAGTTTATACCTCCATATATTGTGTCAGACTGTTTTGTGTGTGTGTGTGTGTGTGTGTGTGTGTGTTTATAAATATAAATAAATAAATATATATAAAAATACACACACACACACACACACACACACACATATATATATATATATATATATATATATATATATATATACATATTAAAAGGAGTGGCCTATTTTTCTGTGATGTATGGAAGATAATAATTTTTAAAAAAATTTTAGTGAAGTAATTTTCAAATTAACTCATTCTGCATAGTGTAATTGAAAGGAATTAACTCCTTTAATTGCCCATTACATTATACCCAAAGGATATATATAATATTTAAAGGCAAGCAATCAAAATAGAATATGAGAAACCTAATATTTCACTAACCTTTTTTGAAACAAAAGTATTAAAATGTTGTAGTGCATGGAGATTACGCTCTGATATCTGGAAAAAAGACAAATCAGTTAAGCACTTCAACAGAGCAAGAGCAGATCTTAACAAATGTTAAGCACCCCTGCTTCAGCTGTTCAGATTGGGTAGAACGCTGGGCAGTTAAACCTGCCAGTACTGACTAGCAAACAACAGCAGAATTAAAAACTGATTTGTTTCTGCCTGCTGTCTGTGCCAGTAATGTGTCCCAGACTTTCTCTCTGTAACATAAGATATATATTACTGCCTTTCTAACAGCACTTGCCAAGTGCTTTACAGCTTTGAAAGTCAGCAAACCACTTATAACCAGTAATATATGAAGCAAAGGCTCCATGCCTAACAAAGATTTATCATCAGTCTTCAATCATAACCCATTATCATGAGTTCTCAACATGTATGCAGAGACTTACTTCTTGAGTTTCCCTGTTGAGGTGAATTTTCATAACAACCCGGTTACGATTTGCAACCTGATCATAATCCTCTATATTAGAAGTGATGCAAAGGTGCAAAAGGTATTATGTACATCAATAATGTTAAACAAAAGGCATCTTACAGAAAAGATAGTTTTAAGCCTGAGAATCATTATAAGTTTAGGGGTTCATTGATTAAAAATAAAAATGCTCTCCTTTTAAATGCAACTACTTTTGACTTTATATTGTTTAACATTTTATGAAGAACAATTCGGTTTCTTCAATTGTTACTAGGCTAACCACTCTGGAGGCCTTTCTAAGTCTAGCCAGGTTTTCCTGAGAGAATAATGACATCCTGTATCCAAATAGGACATTGAAGGCCAGTCATCTATAAGCTGCCTCTGTCCATAAGGGACATGGGTGTCAGGCCCAGTGTAAATTTCCTAGTCCCCATCTACTGCTGTAGGATGCACTTAAATTGGGTAATAAGCACACTCAGCTTCACATGGATGGGAAGCTTGTTGCATAGGAGGGGAGTCTCTGACGACTGCAAACTGGGTGCTATAATAGAGTCTCCGGCCGACATGGAGATCCTCCAGAAGGGCCTAAATGAGACTGATGCATGGTGTCAAAGCCATGGTCTCAAGCTAAATGCAAAAAAATGCGTAGTAATCCCCTTTGGAAAAAACAGAGTACCTGCAAACTACAACATAGGAGGTAATCCCCTGAAATCTGAAGAAGAAATAAGGGATCTAGGGACCCAAGTAGATAGCCAGCTTTCCTTTGATAACCATGTTGCCAAAGTGGTTAGAAAATCCTTCTATGTGACCCATCTGATCATGAAAGGGTTCGCATCAAGATCTAAGGATGTAATGGTGCCCCTCTACTCTTCCCTCAGCAGACCCATTATTGAGTACAATGCACCAATTGGAATATACCTGGCTAGACATCTCCAGCAGCTGGAGAGACCACAGAGGTAGCTAACCAAGAGAATTACTGGCCTCAAACAGTTGCCCTATGCAGCACGATTGAAAAAGCTAACACTGTTCTCTGTTGCATACCGCTTTCTCAGAGGCGATCTCTGTCTAACGTACAGAGCCATGTCCAACCCAGAATTGTTGAACATGCTCCATCTTAGCAAAACCAAATCTACTCAAGCTACACACTCTAGGGATATAAACCTCAACACAACAATGAATAGAACATGCTGGAGGGATAGATTCCCTTCGCAGAGACTTCCCTTACTATGGAACAGGGTCCCGATCTACATAAGACAGAGCCCCTCACTATCACTCTTCAAGAGGAACCTTGATGAGTGGATGGGTAACAGAAAGTTCACACCGGGGATCACACCAACAGCACTACTAGATAGGGGCCAAGGGTACTAGCTGCTAGTACAAGGGTCTAGGGAACTACTAAAGGGGCGATGAATACCGCACAACGTGGCTGGGCTAATATATGCCTTCGGGCAGATAGCTCAGTACCAACCTATGAACCTATGAACCTACATATCTATCTCTCCAGCAAATTCTGTTTAAGTCACAGACAAAATTCAGGTCCCTAGACCTTGTATTGTTAGTACTGTTTGACTTACAAATATGCAAGAGCTTCATAAGTGTGGGCACAAATCCTGACTGTAGGCTCCTGTTGAAGAGGGATTTAAGTGGACCACAGAGGTCACATTTCATGCTATTTAGTAAGCATTCTGGGATGTTATTGGGGCCCATCAATGCTTTGTTTTTGGCCTTGGAAAGTGCATTGATGACCTGCTCCCTAGTAATGGTTGGGGGGATTGTGATATGCAGCATTTCCTTTGGACTATCTGGGAAGAGTGGCGGTTGAAATTTCAGCTGAACCTGTCAGTCAAAAGGTTGGCAATGGCCTCCAGTTCAGTGTGGGTGATGCCATTTACAATAGGTTCTATGCATTGTGGTGCATTTCTCTTGAGGTTACAGACATAGCTGTAACTTTGCCTGAGAAGCTATTTTTTGTTCAAATTTAGCCTTTGAAATATTAATTAACCCTCTTTGCTGCCTGTTTAGATTGGTCAGGGGGCTTTTAGTATGCTGGGCTTTGTTCCTCTTATCCTTGGCCAAGATTTTCTTTCTTTTGTTGTATAACCGATTGATACAGTGATTCCACCAGGGTGTCTTGTTTTTTGAGTTTGTCTTATTCTTAATGCAAGTGGGCACAGCTCACTTTATACAGCTATCAATATGGCTTTATATGGATTTTGTAAATAGCTCAGTATATGCTATGGTGCTTACTAGGTTTAGGGGTGCTTGGAATTTAGCCAAGGTGTTGCTCAGAAGAGAAAGGTTAGCCTTGGAATAGTTCCTAAAGGTTTTTGGTTTCATTGGGTCCCTGGATTTAATTTTAATTTCAAGCAATACTGCCATATGGTCAGGTCTGATGAGCAAGAACATAACATTGGGTGAGGAACATCACTTCCCCCATGTTCTTGAGTAAAAGATCAAGGATGTTCCCGTCCCTGGCATGAGAATGGGCCAACTGTACCAGAGCATTGGTATTAAAAAGGTTAGGTATTGCTGGGCTTGTGCTATAGAAAAGGTGTAGGATTCCTAATCTACAAGTCATAGTTGAGATCCCCCATAAAGATTGTATTAGGTTGAACAGTGAGGGACTATAGTACATTCAGATAGGTAGCATGGGTTTCCTGGGACATGGAGGGGGACCTATAGGTTACAAGGATATTGTATGAGACCCTGTTTATGGTGAATTGCAGGTGTATGAGCTCAAGTGGCTCATACACTTTAACTACTCTGGATGCGAGGTTGTTTTTCATATAGACTGGGACCCCTCCACCTTTAATTCCTTCCTGTGCAGTAGCTGGTCTAAAGGTGTTAAAAGGCATTATAACACTGAACTGCTGAGGTAATGTTTGCGACTTTAAAACAAATTTCCATTACTATGTAGATGTCTACACTCTCCTGGGAGTGAAGTTTCTTGTTAAGACTTCTAGCATTGAGCAGTACCACCTTCAGATATTCCTTCACAGGTTCAGTTAAGTCTGGAGGTTTATCAGTTTGGCATTGCATAAAAAAAGCACTAGGGGTGGAAAAGGTCTTTGTAAATATCCAAAACCTAGAAGGGATAAGTTCAGACTATTCCTGGCAAAGCAGAGGGGTCTGTCAACTGTGTTCTTCTAGGCTGTCAAATAATGTGCCTCCTTGGACTGACACCAGAAGTTAAGCCTATTTTCTGTTGGTAATGTGGCATTGTTAGAGAAAAATACTTCAAAAGACCAAAAGCATAAGGTTCAGTTCAGGTATCTTTATTCTTGTGCAAGGAGACAAAAAATGCAGTTACAGAGTGTGCCTGACTAAATCAGGAAGTGTCACAGTTATTATGCCTTTCTTTCAAGACATTGCCCACTACGACTGACGTAGCAGATCACCAGTTCACAATTTTGTTACTTTACAGATGTTTCTCACATTTCTAGCTGACTCTTCAAAGTTTAAAAAATATTTTTTTAGTAAACAGGATGGCCTTGACGACTGCCGGTCAATTATAACTTTCTTGCTATGTGATGTTACAAGTCTAGGTACTATGGCTAATTCAAGCACAATGCAAGTACAGATTTCTGAAGCAGTTTATTGTTTATAGTATCTAACTATCTTGCAGCTTGTGCACTTTTTCATCAACACGAACAGAGCTTATTGTCTATAATGAATGGATCTACAGAAATTATTATTATTCTCCATTTAATTTCCTGACCTAGCAGAAAATCATCTGCTTTCCAGTACATTTCCAAGGCATAAACATGTATTTTGCTGTGCTAGCAAACTAGGTCAGAGTGCATTTTGCAGGGTCAGAAAGTACAATTTCAGAAAAGCATATTTTCAGTTTCAAATAGAATTAATGCTGCATATAGAATAAAAACGTGTTAATCTTCCCTTATTAAAATAAGCATTGCACACATATGTTAATACATATTTTTTTAACATTTCCCCCCTGTTAATACTTTTTATTCTATTTTAAAAGCATAAACAGTTTGTTTCTTCTCCTAACCTCTTCCTTTGAGGATTTGCAGCTAAGAGAGTCATTCAGTTTAAACTTATGAAAGTGTTTCCTTTTTCAAGAGTACTTCAATTTCAGTACTTTGATACAAAGTCTCAGATACTGATATGTCTGTAAAATCTTTGATTCATTTTTTCATGCAGGGAATTCCACAGCAAATGCATGCTCCTAACAAAAGTAATCCCACACAAATGGCAATCAGGATGTTCATTAGGATGGAACCCCACCCCCCAAACAAATTCCGGAAAAAGTCCGTCAGTGGGTTTGGGCCTGGCCTGGTCATGTCTGACACTTGCTGAATCACTTCCAAATGATCGTTAATTTTGTGCTTATTGTCAGGAATAAACGAACAACACTCGTCTTTGATTAAAGCGCACGTACCACCTCTCACCGCTAGGGTGAAGTCAAGAGCCATGCGGTTTTGAAGTACCACAGTTCTCATTGCATTCAGTTCATCAGTCATTAATTCAAGAGCAGAAAAAGTTGCATTGCTCATGACCTCGAGAAGTTTGGATAGCTTTCTCAGTTCCCAAATTGATTTAACTGCACCATATGCAGGGGCTATGCCAGCCCAGGATATGATAGTGTCACTCAAGTCCATGTGTGCTAGTTTACTTTTGTCTTTCATGGAGTTATGGTTTCTCCAGCCTGCTACGATCTGTCCCACTGGATTCTCAGGTTTCTTGATTGGATTTTCAGGTTTCTTTGCAACATCTCTGACGTTTCAAATTCTCCCATGAGGCAAAGCTGTAGTGTGTCGTATGGCCAGGACCAGGTAACCCAAAAAACAACTGCTGGACCAATTCTCAGGCAACCATTTGTATGCCTTTTTCCCACATATGAAATAACAGTTTTCTACCTTAGTATTGATATACACCTTCCCTGCATGAAACATTTTCTTATCTATAATAGACAGTTGCTTTAAAAGAACAAGATTATGTTGTATATCACTGACAGTTTTATGCAAGGACTCAAAGTATGAGTCATAATCTGCATCACAAATTGTTTCTGTATTTTTAGCATTTTTAGCTTTAATATAACATTTATAAGAAACTGTTATATTACATCTACTCCAACCTACTTGAATCGTGTCATTCTTAAAAAAAGCATACAATTCCTGTTTGTGTAACAGGTAGAAATAATGCAATTTTGTCTCTAGATTTCACAGGTGTAGTCTCAAAAATCAAGTTTTCCCAGGTCTCATTGACCCCTAGGGGGACAGCAGCCATCAATAATCCCCCGTATGCTGTTGGTATAGCTGTGCAAATCCAACAATTTGAAATATTAAAAGTCTCAGCATACACATATTTGATTGCTTGGTAAGTGTTAAAGTTCGGATGCCAGTCTATGAGTGTTGAATCACGTTTGTTCAGTCTAGCTGGTGTGGCTGAAGAAAAGAAAGGCCACAGCAAAAGCCACTGCAAAAAGGACATTTTCACTAATGCAGTTATTAAGATGATTATGCAACACTGCTGAATATACTGCTGAAATCTATTGTCTCTAGGTCTTGTCGTCATTTTACTGCTGCTGTGTGTTAGCAAGAGTTTTATCAAGTTCAAAGTTTTTGACTAGTTTACAGTGTGTCAAATGAATCCAAGATGAACGTTCCGCAATCTTGACTGCTGTGGGTGTGCTCAGCAGTACTTGATACCTGAGACCTTCCCACTTTGGTGTCGTCCAATTCTTCTCTTTGATTGTCTTCACCCAGACTCAAGTGCCTGGGGCTACTGCTACTTCAAATGGTTTAGTTTGGTCTTTATCTGAAACAGAATTAAACTGTAAAAGATGTTTGTTGTTTAGCATATTCCTCATGTATTCTGCAAGTGTCCAATCTGCTTCCTGGTCTGCAGGCATGAGAGGCTTCCACTGAGGTATATAATAAGCTCTTCCAAAAATCTTTTCAAAAGGTGTCAATCCTTTTGCATTCGGAACAGTTCTCATGCTCAACAGTGCCGGGGCAAACAGTACACCCAGTTCTTCTGTGTTTCTACTATAAGTTTTTTAAGCTTATTCTTTAAAACTTCATTGTGCCTCTCTACTAACCCTGCAGATTGAGGGTGATATGCACAGTGATGTTTTAAAGAAATCCCAAAATACTGACTTAACTGTTGTATAGTTTGGTTAACGAAATGTGTACCATTGTCACTGTAGATCCTTTCCGGTATGCCAAATCTAGGAATAATCTCTTTAACTAGGGTCTTTGCAACAGTGGCTGCATCTGGTTTACTAGTCGGAAAGGCCTCCACCCATTTGGAGAACATATCCACAATGACAAGGCAGTACTTTTTGTTTTCACATTTGTTCAATTCTATGAAATCCATACAGATAGTATGAAACGGATACAGTGGTGTAGGGAAACTCCCTTGCTTGGGCTTTAATGCCCCTTGTACATGATGTTTATTACAAGTGTGACATGATAGGCAACATTTTTTAGTGTAGTTTGTAAACCCGTACGTAGCGAACACCCGATTCACTAACTGTACCACCCCCCCTGATGAGACATGGCTCTGCCCATGGCTCAACAAAGCTGCATATCTAAATAAATTAGACGGTAATATCGGTTTTCCCTCTTTGGAGATGTACAGCCCTTCCTTGAGAATTGCTCCTCGTCTTTCCCATTTTTTTTTTCAGCTTGTGTAGTAAGCGTCTGCATTGTTTTCAACATTTCTAAGTCTAAAATCTCAGAAGGTTGTAATTTCTCGTTCAAAATAAATGCTTCTGAGGCTGCTTGCTTTGCAGCTGTGTCAGCTCTCGCATTGCCTTTTGAAATCCTATCTTGTTTTGTATGAGCTATGCATTTACAAATAGCTACTTTCTGAGGCAACTGAATAGAATCTAACAAATCTAAAATAAACTGTGCATGGTTAATCGGTTTGCCAGTAGATTTCACCATTTCTCGATTCTTCCACTGTTGTGCAAAAACATGTACAGTATAAAAAGCATACTGGCTGTCTGTAAAAATGTTTACACTTTTACCCTTTGCTAAGGTACATGCCCATGTCAAGGCAATCAATTCTGCTGCTTGTGCAGATAAGTTATGTGGTAGAGGTTTCGCTTCTACAATCTCAGTATCAGAAACTACTGCATAATCTGTTAGGTTCTGTCCCGTAGGACTCCTTTTGCATGAGCCATCCACGTAATATGTCACCTCGGCATCATCCAAGGGAACATCCGTGAGGTCTTTTCTAGGCAGTGTCTTTTGCTCAATTGCCTGCAGGCAGTTATGGGGTGTGCCATCCACAGGAGTTGGGAGCAAGGTAGACGGATTCAAAGTAGTACATCGTTCAATTGTCATGTGAGGTTGGCTCAGCAATATAGTCATACAAGAAAGATGCCTAGCAGGGGAAATATATGCTACTTTTTCTTGCAGTAAAATGACTGCGACTGCATGAGGCACTCTCAATGTGAGAGGGTGGAATAACACTACTGAGGCTGAAGCCTGCACTGCCATTGCAGCTGCAACTACTGCTTGTACACAGTGGGGTAGAGACCGCGCCACTGGGTCCAGTTGTGATGAATAATAAGCAATGGGGCGTTGTTTGTCCCCATGCTGATGAGTCAATACTGATGTCATATAACCTTGCTTGCAATCTACAGTTTGGAAAAAACGATTGTGATAATTTGGTAATCCTAAAACTAATGATGATGCTATCAATTGTTTCAGCTTGCAGAAAGTTAATTCTGCTTCTGGTGTCCACCGTATTAAATCTTGTGCTGCCATAGGCTTCTTAAAAATCAGGTTGGTTAAAGGTGCAGATTCCAAAGCATAGTTTGGGATCCGGCTCCGACAAAAATTAGTCATACCCAGGAAGGACATCATTTCCTTCTTGGTTGTGGGTTTTGGTGCTTGTAAGATCGCTACTTTTCTGTCCTCATCTAATGTTCTGCCATCTTTGGATATTACATATATCACTTGTTTTCTCCAAAGCTGCAATTTATTTTTGCTTACTTTGTGTCCTTCAACTGCTAGGAATTTTAATAATGCTATAGTATCTTCCTTACAATCTTGCTGGGTAGGGGCGGCCAGCAGGATGTCATCAACATAAAGTAAAATTTGACTACCTCTCGGTGGGATAAATCCCACTAAATTACTTGCCATCTCTTGTGAGAATATTGTTGGACTTTCACTATAGCCCTGTGGTAGTCGCGTATATGTATACCGCTTCCCCTGAAATGTAAATGCAAACCAATACTGGCTGTCAGGGTGTATCGGTATCGAAAAGAACGCATTGCTGATATCTACCACAGAAAAGTACTTCTGTTGAGGTTTTAAATCATTCAACAAGGTATGTGGATCTGGCACTGTAGGTGATCTTGGTATTACTGCGTCATTTACAGCTTGTAAATCTTGGACCATACGCCATTCTCCGTTTGCTTTTCTAACTGGGAATAAGGGTGTGTTACATGGCGAATCGGGAGATTCCACCAGTATTCCCTTCTTAAGCAAAGCTGCTATGATAGATTTAATACCTGCCACTGCATCTTTTCTCAAGGGGGTACTGTCTCTTTTGTGGTCTAAATGCTGACTTTGGCGTGATAGTAACTGGTCCTGCTGTGCGAATTAGTCCTACGTCTGACTTTCCTGTTGACCAGAGAGTTTCTGGTATGTCTAACAAAGCTTTTTCTTCCTCTTTTAATAAGAGGGCTTCTCAGCTGTCTTTGCTGGACTGCAAGTGTACAGCTGGATGTGTTTGTGTTATCCAGTTCAGTTTCTGTCTTTGTATTCCCTGTTCTGACAGTTCTGATATTGTCTGTTTTTCCCATTCTGTGACTTTCTCTCCTAGGTCTATTCATTTTAAATCTTTCTCTTTAGTTAAACTAACATGCAGTATTAGATTTGATTTGTAAAGTGAAAAGAACTCCTGGGGTAATGAACAGCTAACTACACTGTTCCCTTTCATGTCCCAGTACAAATTACACAGTACTAATCTGTTTGCATGATTTTTAAACAATTCTTGCTCATATTCTTTGTCAGGTCCTGGTGTATTACAATAATACAGAGTACAGTGCAACAGGTGTTGTATGTCAATGCAAAGGGAGGGGAACTTACTGATAGCTACATTCATTAACTCTTCAGTTACTGCTCGAGGGCCAGTCGTAACTAAGTCCTGGCTGTACCAGTAAAATGTCTCACCTTCCATTTGCACTGCAAAAGTATTGGTCTGTCGCTGTGCTTCCATACCCTCATGGTTGGAACTACTGCTATGCCTAATAGTTGCATAAGATCTCTGCCCAAAAGGTTCACTGGGCATTTTGCAGAAACAACAATTTTGCTTTTCTGGGTTAATCCTGAAACAGGATCTGTTATTGTAATGTTATGGGAGAGAGGCTCCTGATACAGCTGTCCATTAGCTGCTTTTACTAGTATAAAGTCATGTGATTCTGAATTTTCTGGTAGTTTGGAGGGGTGTACCAGGGTTCGTGATGCCCCTAAATTGCACAAAAAATTGAACTCCCTCCCTTCTACCAAGAGTGTCACTTCTGGATTTGTGTCAGCCAAATAGAGCTCTAAGCTCAGTAAGACTAGGTCTAATATTTCGTTTTCTTCACTATCGGTAGCTTCCTGCACTTCCTCTATTATCACATTTTCTGTTCCTTCTATCACATTCTCGTTTGTCTTTTCTCTGTTATTCCTATCTAGTGATTCTTGACTGTCATATAGTCAGTCCTCACCCTCATCGTTTTTGTCTTCCACTGCTGCCTTCTTATTTTTCCTGCAATCCCTTGCCATGTGTCCCTTTTTCCCACATTTGAAGCACTCACCTCTTTTCTTTCTCCCTTCAAAGTCCTCTGATCGCTGATCAGATTGTTTGTTTCCCTGGGCATTCTTTTTGCCCTTTTGTCCGGACCGTACTAAATAAACTTCTCCATCTTCCACAGCAAATACTTGGGCTTTCTTTTTCTTTTTGTTGTTAAAATGCCTTTCGGCATGTCTAGCATATTCAAGCAGTGATTGTAACCTGCTTGTACGATGGTCTACCATATGTTTAGTAATGAAACTACTTATGGGTGCAATACTACCTTTCAAAAATGTATTCTTTAACTGCTGCTCATATGGGGAATCTTGTGTCTGATCTTCAGGCACTTGCATTCCACAGTGATTGTTAAAGCATTCCAATAATCTGGAAAAATATCTATCAACAGTTTCACTTTCTTGTTGGATGCATTGATTAATGCAAGTCCAGTCTGCCCTAGGCTTCCATTTCTCAGAAATTTGGTCCGTCAGACCTTTCACTCTGTTGTCTAGTTCTGCGCTGCTATGTGGGAGGGGCCTTAGTGCAGCGTCATGGGGATTCCAGTTGCCACTGATCATGTGCCAATCTGGACCTACTATTTGTCTGACTACTTTTTCTACTTCCTCTCCGTTTAAGTGATAATTTAATCTGATGCCCTGTAAGTCTTCTAAGAACTTCCTAAAATTAACTTTTGGATAGGGAATTCCCTCTGTGGCTTTCCGGATGTCTTCCGGTGTCCACGGTCTGTATACTAAGAGAGTTGGGTCCTGCCCTTCTTGTCCTGCCTGAGGATTTGGTACTTCTATGAGTGGGCATATCTCTTCTTCACTCATAGCCCGTGAATTTCCATTCATTTGATATAATTCAATATCCCCTTTTAAATTGTCTAGTTCTGCGCTGCTATGTGGGAGGGGCCTTAGTGCAGCGTCACGGGGATTCCAGTTGCCACTGATCATGTGCCAATCTGGACCTACTATTTGTCTGACTACTTTTTCTACTTCCTCTCTGTTTAAGTGATAACTTAATCTCATGCCCTGTAAGTCTTCTAAGAACTTCCTAAAATTAACTTTTGGATGGGGAATTCCCTCTGTGGCTTTCCGGATGTCTTCCGGTGTCCACGGTCTGTATACTAAGAGAGTTGGGTCCTGCCCTTCTTGTCCTGCCTGAGGATTTGGTACTTCTATGAGTGGGCATATCTCTTCTTCAGTCATAGCCCGTGAATTTCCATTCATTTGATATAATTCAATATCCCCTTTTAAATTACGTGTTCGAGACCTAGTCTCGATAGGATCTCTAACAAACGGTAGTGGTTTTATAGGAACAACTGGATATCGTGGAGGTGGGTCAGTTTGTTCTTTTGCTTCATATTCCGGTAAGGGAACTGGTAAGGGAACCGAAACCGGAGTGGGCAGAGGGGCCGATGCTATAACCAAGTTATTATCCTCTTTGTCTAGAAACATTGCTTTTGAATTTTTATTCTTTTGTTCTCTTCGGTTTGCTTCCTCAATCCACCTGTGTGGCTGAGGAACTCCTAATTTACGCTGTTTTTTAACCCGACCTTTAGAATCGTTTTTTAACTGTCTAATAAGTTTGATAAGCGAGGATCTTTCTAGTTTCCCATCAAATTCATATTTATTAACCCATTTAGTATAATATCTAACGTTGTCGGTGCACTGTGATTGCATATATTTTGTGTCTTCGGTTAACGGTGGGCTTTGGGGTCTTCTCGTTTTTGTGCATGTATTGCTCATTTTGTTCTAACCTTTTAAATGTTACGTAACCCTTTTGTTTTTAATGTGGTACCACCAAGTGTTTACAGTCCCTTCAGACTACCTGCCTACTCATTCTGTTTCCCTGATCTATGACAAGATAGCAATATTTCTGTCCCTGAATTTTAAAAATTCTCACAGAACAAATACAATCAAGTCCCTGATCTAAAACAGAAAAAAGTAGATTCACCTTAGCTGAGCCTCAGCGATTGGTCACTCACTGTTCAAATGGAACCCGCCTTCAGTCGTAGATCAGAAAAGTGGCTGGCCTCTTTTGCACGACAGTTCAGTCGGAGGTCTTTCAATGAAGAAGATCCGATGTGGTATCTTCCCTGCACAGTTTCATGCCACCTGGCCCATCTGATCCCAGGCTAAACGAGGGTTTCCGGCTCCAAAGGACCAAAAAATGTTAGAGAAAAATACTTCAAAAGACCAAAAGCATAAGGTTCAGTTCAGGTATCTTTATTCTTGTGCAAGGAGACAAAAAATGCAGTTACAGAGTTTGTCTGACTAAATCAGGAAGTGTCACAGTTATTATACCATTCTTTCAAGACATTGCCCACTACGACTGACGTAGCAGATCACCAGTTCACAATTCTGTTACTTTACAGATGTTTCTCACATTTCTAGCTAACTCTTCAAAGTTTAAAAAATATTTTTTCAGTAAACAGGATGGCCTTGACGACCACCGGTCAATTATAACTTTCTTGCTATGTGATGTTACAAGTCTAGGTACTATGGCTAATTCAAGCACAATGCAAGTACAGATTTCTGAAGCAGTTCTTTGTTTATAGTATCTAACTTTCTTGCAGCTTGTGCACTTTTTCATCAACACAAACAGAGCTTACTGTCTATAATGAATGGCTCTACAGAAATTATTATTATTCTCCATTTAATTTCCTGACCTAGCAGAAAATCACCTGCTTTCCAGTACATTTCCAAGGCATAAACATGTATTTTGCTGTGCTAGCAAACTAGGTCAGAGTGCATCTTGCAGTGTCAGAAAGCACAATTTCAGAAAAGCATATTTTCAGTTTCAAATAGAATTAATGCTGCATATAGAATAAAAACGTGTTAATCTTCCCTTATTAAAATAAGCATTGCACACATATGTTAATACATATTTTTCTAACAGGCATCATCCTTGAAGAAGGCAGTATGATGCTCAGTGTTAGGCTCATCCCTGCCTGACACACAATCAGTGAGCTCTATCATGTCGCACTTCATACAGTTGTGGGATACATCTCAGGTCATTAACGCCTACATGGACTATGGCAGAGTCATACTGGTACCTGTGGTTCAATGACCTGAGTGCCTGTTGTGACTTGATGGATCCTAGCCCCAGAAAGGCAGTTAACTCTGACTCTCCTTACTCAGTTTGGTGAGGGGGACATCAGTGTGCCTCACTACAGAATCACCAAGGACCAGGAAATTTGGCTGTGTGCTGGTTTACCCTATGGGCTTAGCAATAGAGGCACTGGGTACAGTGCTACTATGTGTAACTGTGGGTAGTGTTTTAACGATTGCGGAGGACCCTTTTTTTGATGCTGTGCAAGAGGTTTTAGTGTTTTAGGAAGGTTAACTGTAAGTGCCTCAGCAGAAGTAGTTTTATATATAGGGTCTTTACCCTGTGCAGCAGACGTGGTGCAAGTGTCACTAACAGCCTCTATAGGATTAGTTTTGGTGATTTGAGAGCAGTTTGCCTCCGCCATTAAAGTGCATTTACACCTCTTGTATACCTTATCTGTTTTATTAAGAATAAGTGGGTTGTCAGTGTACAGGTGCCTCTTGTACATTGACAACCTCAGAATATCCATCTCAATGAGACTGGCCACACAGAGAGTCTGGAAGTGCATGTCCATGGCTACTGATCTACTAGGGTGGAGTGCAGGAAATTTAAATACTGAATAGGTCAATAACAAAAGGAGCTTGATGGACAATTCTTAGCTATGTGCAAACTAGATGCTCTAGTAGTTTAAAAAAAATCTGTCTAGACAGTAAGGGTACTTAAGAGAAACTTACATTGCGAGAGATTGGTATCTACACAGATTTGAAGGGGAAATTCCGCTGCTAGATATAGGTGTCTATACAGATAGGCGCTAGGCACCACTGTGGAAAAAGCAGCAGTTCTAACTAAAGGCTGTAAAACAGGTAAAAAAAATGCAGATATTTAACACAGAAACACTCCATTAATGCACCTGTGAAAAAAACAATCTGAAAAACAAGTGTTGAAACAGTGGATATGGTAATGTAAGACTTTGCTTACTCGTGCTCTTGGTTATGAGCCAAGCATTGTCCAACTGCAACACTTAAATAGCAGAGATTTGATTAAAAAAAACAAACAGCACACACTTCTTTCCTTTACACACTCCCTGGTCAGAAAATGAATCAGGTCTACTCTACTCTCACTAAGGTGGAACCAAGGCAGTTCTAATTAAAGACTATAAAAACGGTCAAAAGTGCAAATATTCAACAAAGAAACACAATAAATGCAGTGAAAAACAAGTACCGAAACAGTGGATATGGTAAAGTATTAGCTTTTGTAGAATTTAGTAGAAACGAGAAACACATTATTATTATTATTCTCAAGCAGTCTGGTTGCCAAAAGTCTCCAAACACCTCAGGCACAGATATTCAAATTTTAAACAAGCTTTTCTTAAACAGGCTAACCCTCTAGCTAATCAAATAAAAGCACAATATGACTTACACCAGCAATTCCCAGCTCAGAAGGGAATAGGCTACCCTCTCCTCCCACAAGAGTACAGACCACAAACCTTCCTGATGTAAGATAACTAGTTTGGAGGCCAAGTGCTTAAATCAGAACTAAGAGGATTAGAATTACAGTTACAATGTAATTCGGCTACTAACAAGCAGTAATAAATGCAGCAGATTAAATGTGATCAAACAATTTAAAAATGTGCAGCAAAAAGCTAAATAAAGTATGAATAAGCACAAGTGCAGTAAAAGCAGCTGAATAAAGTGCATTTTTATAATAAGTGGGAAGGTAGGAAACAAGATAATTTAAGTTTAAGAGAGTAAGAGGAGGGGGCCTTCCCAGTTGATCTCTCAGTACTCAGTAGAATGAGCTGATGAGATAACACTGGGAGAAGTGTCCAAGGTCAGAATTATAATAGATGCAGGCAAGCCAAAAGTCACCAAGTTTAAAAGAACAACAGGCGTGTGAGTGGGAAAAATCAAATGCATAGAGAGATCAGCAATAGTCAGGCAGAGAACAGCAAGTCACACTGCACTACAACTAAATAAAGATAAGTCCAAGCAAAGCAAAACAGCAAAGATTTATTTAGTTAAAAAGGCAGAAAAAAGCTGGCCAGGCAGAGATGTAAAGCAAGCCAAAACTTTTAATAAAACTTTCTACAAGCTGATTAAAATAAATAAAATAAACAGGATAAGCACTTTCATACACACAGGTACTTCTTCAGATCCATATAAAACTCCTTACACAATGCATTTATATAGCTTAGTGTTTAAGGTCACCTGATCTCAGCAATGGCTTAATCGGAATAACTTTAACCCTTTGCCTTCATTGGCCCTAAGCAGATGCATCCATTTTATTTATACACATTCTGTCTTAGTCTTTACATCACCACCTCTTAGCCCTGGTGTGCAGATTTCCAACACTAAGAACTTGAACCAGTGTTCACACCATGCTGACATGACACGCTTAGACAAAGCATTCTTCGCATCTTGCTTGGTGATATCATAAACATGTTCTCTGATTCTGTCTCTCAGACAGCGGTTGGTCTTCCCAACGTAGAAGCTTTGGCAAACTACACATGATGCACAGTATACTATGTTTTGGCTGCTGCAGTCAGCATAAAAACTAATACCGAACACCTGTCCTGTGTCTGGATGTACAAACTGGTCATCTGTGTCAACATTTCTGCATGCACTACAGTGGTGGCAAGGAAACATACCTTTCCTCTGGCTCAAAACACTCCTCTGATCACTAGATAGAGGCCTATAGCATAGCATTTTCTTTAGTAATGGACGGTTCTTAAAACAGAATGAGGGTGACTCTCCTAACAGCCCTTTACATTTCTCATCAGAGGTTAGATCTGCCTGGCCAGCTTTTTTCTGCCTTTTTAACTAACTTTTTGCTGTTTTGCTGGATTGCTCTTTTTGTTTTGCTTGGACTTATTCTCTATACAAGAGCATGGCAGAGAGTACAATGGATGGGGCAGGTACTACCCCAACAACCAACCAAGAGAGTACATTTTTAAACAGATTTGACAGTTTGATGGGGGTGAATAGTAATCCCCTTCTTTCAATGAGCATGGATGCTTCTGAATCGCATGGGACTGATACAGTAGAGACTGGTAGTTATGAGCATTTTTTACAGTTGTTCAGATCAACAGAAAACAATTTGTGTCGTTGCAAAAGGCTTCAGTGGCAAAGGCTACCTTTTGAAGCCTGCTTACGCTTTAAAGTAATCCCCAGACGCTACGAGTCTGCAAAATGCCCACATATGGTAACTCCCTGCCAGATCTGCTGAAAGAGTGGCAGAATTTTAATACTGAAGTCAGTGCTGGATACATATGTTTACTCTTAAAATACTTTACTCCAGTTGAGTCAAGTTTATATAGAGAGATAATGGAGAGTATCTCAGTGCTTAATTCAACCTCAGAGTTTGTTTCCTTCAGACACAAACTTGACAAATTATTTGAGGATATAGCGCAGTATGAGAGGCGCTTACAAGAGATAAAAAAGAAAAAACTGTCTAGAGATATGCAGGACTTTAGTACAGGGCATATTTTCATTTGGTCTGATCATAGATGTGTAACTCGCGAATCGGAGCGAGTGAGGAATGAACAGGAAATGCAGCCGTCCAATGGAAGAAGAGTTTGGACCAATGGAGGAGGTGCTAATATTATTTCACAGGCACCATGTACTCTGATTCAAGAGAAGAGTGTGCTGTCTAAAAACGTTGGGAAACGGGCTGAAGAGCTGCAACAAGAAACATAAGTTACTGCTGCTTCATCTGCACACTTACAGGATTCATTGAGTGAATTTCCTGCAATTTTATGTCAGGGTGCGAGCGTTGGGAACAGAACCACACCAGCTTCGGGTGTTACAACAAGCCCTATACACTGTGACCAGGCTAATGGAGTCGTAAAAGAAGGAAATGGCTTTCTAGGGCAGAAACAGCCTTTTTTATTGTTACAGGCACCAGAGCTGATCAATATGAAACAGAGAGGGAGATCTCTGAGCAGAGACAAGGGCTTCAGGAACAGACAACATGGGCAGGAGTTGACAGAGACAAACCAAACTGTCCGGAACAAGGTACGGAAGGTTTAATTTTTAACCTTTCTACAGTAATTTTAACTCCTGAACAAAGAAGTGTGCTAAATAAAGGACTTAATTTCATTCCAGCTGGTAACTCTACTCTTAATGATGTACTGACTGATTTGACGTTGTTAGGAATATGTCATTGAAATTGCAATTTGGGAATGGAGAAGGACTTGATGTTTGCACATTTAGGAAGCCAAGTGTTTATACACCTGTAAATACACCTTTAGTTGAAGCATTTTTTTTAAATGTGTACTGATGATGTGTATAACTATTTTTCTAAATCATCTAGCAGAGATATGAAGTGTAAGAGAACTAATAATAATCTGAGTCGAGAAGAGTTTTCTTCCTTACTTGATTTGGTTAAATGCAACGATATTTGTTTTCGTCCTGCTGACAAAGGTGGTGGCATTGGAGTAATGAATGTGCCTGACTATTTAGATGCTATGCATTTGATGCTGAATGATGGATGTACCTATGTTAAGTTAGATGCACAAGGAGTTGCCAGACTTGTTGCTAGTATCAATGAGAGGGTTGAAAGTCTCTTAATAGATGGTGTGATTGACATAGGTCTGTACGAGTACTTCATGATTGAGAATGCAGTGACACCAAAGATCTATGGGCTTCCAAAGGTCCATAAAGATCAGTTACATCCACCCATGTGACCTATAGTGTCTGGCAGGGGCTGGGCCATGGAGCCCTTGTCCATCTATGTTGAGAAGCAACTTCGTCCAGTTATAAATGGGATGGGGAGCATTCTGAAAGATACTACAGACTTCCTTAGCAAACTGTGCAGATGGTCTACAACAGATTTTAGAGAACAGGTTGTGTTGGTTACACTAGACATTGCCTCGCTGTTCACCTGCATCCCTAATGATGCAGGCATTGATAATGTCAGGGCCAACTTGAGTAGGAACTTTGCCTTTTGTAGTGATAAGGTCTATTTAATTTGTACCATTTCGCAGCTCCTCCCACACTAATTAGTTGGATTTGTTTTACTGTCTGCAAATTCTTTTCTAACTGCCCCTAGCCAAGACCTCTTAAAACTCCAAAAAGAACAAAAAAAAATGCAATGTAAGAGTAAGGGTAAAAAATGTAAACAATGGAAGCAACCAAACCATAAATGAATAATTCAATCCAAAATCAAACGTAGACAGAGATCAGCAATAGAAACACAGCACTGATTGTGTCTTTCGGCTTTTCCTGGTTAGGGGTCGCCACAGCAGAACCCCGGTCCGCTAATGATTGGCAGTAGATTTTTACATGCCAAGTTGCCAGCTCTGACGCACAACCTTCAACGAAGGTACGCCCATTCACGCATGTCTCCACACAGAAGATGCTGTAGCTGAGAATCGAACAGGACAACATCATACTGAGTAGCGACAACACTACCGCAGCACCACCACCGCAGTAATAGTCACACAGCACTACAGCTGAAAAAAGTCTTTACAAAGTGATGAACCAGGTAAATGAAAACCATTTTGTAGCATTCCTTTTACATGTTGAATAGAAGAAATAGAAAATATACAAATGAAGATTATATGTTAAATTATTGCACTGAAAAAAATTAGCATGAGCAACAGTAAACTTATCTTCCCTTGAAACTTGCATTCATTGAAAATGCATCTGGTCAGTGGCTGATCATGTGTACATTTATATCCACAGACATCCCCCAAAATCTAGCAATAACAGCTACATTGCTGAATGCATCATTTCTGATGTCCATGTCAGAAAATAACAGTCCACATTTCAAATTTGTTTTACACAAACACACAGTAGCCAAGTATTGCAGCTTAATTTCTCTCTCACTCTCTGTATCACACACATACACACACACACACACACACACACACACACACACACACACACACACACACACACACACACACACACATGCACACACGCACACACGCACAAAGTCCTGCAAAGCCAAGAATGTTTAAAAATAACCAGATAAGAGCATAAGGTACTTTCATCCACAGATAGCCCCCTACCACCACCAACAGTTATAACTACTTTGTTGACTATTCCAAAAAAGCCAAGGGTTGTCGGATTACACACAAGAAGTACTTTATTAAGCACAGACAGCTAGGGATTCCACGCAAATCACATGAACTTACCAATACACTTTCATCAGAATACTTCATTAGATGAAATATCGGAAATACTAAAACGTTGCTATTTATACCATAAATCAATAAGCATCATTAATTAACCTGTTTAAACCAATTAACCCTTTTCATTTTTGGCTGTACTTTGTTGATTATGTACACCTGTTATTATTGTGCAGAAATAAATTACATGCACTTAAGTGGTAGCTTTAGATGAACTGAATAAATATCACTAGCATCAAATGGCAAGATCCAGCTATGTGTAGCACAGTTTAAACAGAAGAGTATTTATAAGAGCATAAGAAATATCAACCACCTGATAGAATATGTTGTCAATATACACAATTTCTGCAGAAGTAAAAGTCATCTAAATAAGTCCACATTAGACGGCTAATACTAATGCAGAGGTTGCTGCTTAAGTGCATTGTGTACAAATACAGTGTCCAGTATCCTTTAAGGATAAACTGCCTGTGTTGCATTAAAAACAGTGTGCTGGTGATATTCCCATAACATTTCTGGAACTATAAGCACTTGGAAATATCTGACAAATGACAACAGGTTCATAGTTATTTCGCAGGCAGTCCTGGAGATCACTAAGGAGTCTAGCACAAATTCCTCCAAAGCATTGCCTGGTTAAATAACTTGCTCACTGTCACAAAGGAGGTAAATGAAGGTAGAATGATTCAAACCCTACACCCTTGTCACAATAAGCAGCTCATTAACAAATCTGACCTTTAATCCTCTCGGTTACCTGCCAGACTAACAGTTTTTAACTAAATGCACTCCGATCCTGTAAAGAAGACTGAACCACAATAAAATACCACAATAAAATACAGCAATGACTACATAAGGTACGCTGAGGATCAGATGGTTCAGATCATCACCAAACAATGCAGACTATATGGCCTGACAAATGTAAAATCCTTTTCATTTGCTGGTAGCTCTAAAGAAGGTACTGCAAAAATGTATTACTAAAATGCAACATGTTTAGACTATATTATACAATCCGGTCCTATTAATGAACTCATTATTTAGTCCAATGAATAAAGCCAAACAATTACAGTCAACATAAATGCTATAGCTGTAGCTTTTGCTCAACCACCCACAAGTCATACACAAATCAGAAATATTACTGCATACCGTTTTATTTATTTTTGTGGGCAGGTTACATGCTTGCAAGACACCTAAATCTCATTTTTGACCACTCATGTCTTCTAGCAGACAACTTTCTAAGTGATTTAGAGTAAACAGAATAGAAGTTGTGTACTTATCATAACTTGATATCTGTGTTGTCCAATTCCGATTTGATGTTGTCCATTTCATTATGCATCACAAATGGGTGTTTGGATCCATCCTCGGATCCAACTTGGCCACTTCCTCCAGACATACGATCTGAGCCTCAAACTCCTCCCTCTCCCATGATGCCTCACTCCTCTTCAAACCCTCAGATCTTGTTTGCCGCCATTCCAGACAGACGCGATTACGAGCCTTTCTGCAGCTAAGTAAACATTTTTCGTATACCTTCTGATAAATTTCCTGTAAGTTTGAACTTTTTCTTCTCTGTTGATAGTTAGCTTGCCGTTAGTTATATAGCCTCCCCTATTAGGCAGTTTTCTTGTAGTTTTTGCTGGCATTAGGGATCTTCCTGCCTTTCCGTTTTTCTCTTTCCCTCCTTTTCTCTTTCACCTTCACAAAAAAATAAATAATAAACAGCTTTCCCACTATTTTTTTTACTTATATTCCTTGGTGTAAATTTAATGTGTAGTTAGTGGTGAGTTGTGTGTGTGCTTTCTTTATCAGCATGGCAGAAAACACACAAAAAAAAACCTCTGGCTTTAAGAGGTGTGCCTCTTGTGGGCATAAGATTCCCCAATTGGATGCCCACAAGAGGTGCGTTTATTGCTTGGATCTGGGGCACTTGAAGATGCCGTTCAACATCTGCTCAGTCTTCACATCCTGGGCCCCTCACCGATAGGAGGAACAAGCTTATTTTAAGAGTGCTTCTTCCCTATTCTGGAGTCCAGACTCCCATTTAAAAGAAGCATGACCCCTCTGCTTCCCCGGGGACATCAGCTTCAACTTCTGAAAAGCACAGGAAGCTTTCAGATCCGTCAACATCACATCCAGCCTACCTTCGCTTCTCTCTAGATCTGAGAGGTCCTTCAGATCTAGGGCACTCGGCACTGACGAAACCTCCTGTTCTGCCAGATTCCTTGACCTCAGGTCCAAGCAGTCCCTCAGAGCCATTGGAAGTAACAAGAATCCACAGCTCCTCATCTCTCGAGTGGACTCAGGGTCACACCCACCCAGATCGTAGATCTCAGAGTCATACTCCACACAGGAGCAAGTCCCCCTCACTGGCTCAGATTGCCAGGTCAAGCATGTCACAGGTTCGGTCAAATCATTCTTCCCTGTCAGCTCAATCCTCTTGGCTCTCCCACTATGATACGGATCAGATGATGATGTTTCCTCAAAGCCAGATCCAGCTGGGGATTTTGTCCTCTTTGACCCACACTGGATCTGTGAGAACTCTGACCCCGATACCACAACCTCCTTCTCCGATCCTCGGCTTCAGAGCTGCAGGGCCTATTATTACCAACTGGACCAGCATCAGATCATGGGATCTCTCATTTCCCAGCTTCAACAGTGTCCCAGACTGGCTTGGTTCTGATTTTGTTGGAGCAGAGCAGGTATCAGATCAGAGGGGTTGGCACTGGGTCCTTTGGGTTGGTGTTGGCTCTGACCTTCTCAGGGCTGTCCCTTCCCTGGGGGCCTCAGCATTTGGCAGTTTGGGTCCAGTGCCTTCTGGTGATGTCACATCCAGGGTGGCCTCGTCTTTCTCCCTTAGGGGCTTCGGCATCTGCGGTGGGGGTGCAGGTTTTCCCAGCATCATCAGCATTCCAGGTAGCAGAGAGGGCTTTCTTGACACCTTAAGACATGGTCTCTCCTCTGCCAGGCCCTACCCAATCCTCTGTGGATTGAAACTTTGCTCCTATCCATCCGATCCATGGTCATCCCCTATGAGAGAACCTCCAGCCTACCCCTTAGCAAGGGGTTCACCTGTATTCCAAGTCCTCCCCCCCCGAATATCCCACGGAGGAGGTCCCACAGAAGTGTCAGTGCAATAGGAAGCACAAAGACTCCCCTTTGGAGTCTCTGACAGAGGACACTGATTTTGAATGAAAGGGGAAGGTTCCCCTTGATCTCCACCTGATGATAAATCCTTTGGAAATATCTTAGAAATCCTGAAACAAAAGGATGGATGGTCTCCCTAATCCCCTTCCTCAGAGGACTCTGTGTTCCTGGAGGCATTCGGAACAGGACCATGTACATCCTGGGTGACCCCACAGCACACCAACCTATTGACCTCATCGCCCATTGGGCTTAGAAGGAACCTGACACCATGGAACCACTACCGAAGCTCACGGATAAGTACCTTAGTTTCTCTCTGGAGGAAAGGTGTCCCTATTGATACCATTGTGGTGTCAGCAGCCACCAAAAAAGAGCTTGCTGAACAGAGCTCTACTGTCCACCCCCCCACAAACAAAGAGACTCGGGCCTTGGACAGACATGAAAAGTGGGTGTATTCCTCAGCCACTTTTTCACTGAGAGCACTGAATTACGTGGCACACTTCACTCACCTCCAGAGAGGACCGGTGAAGGAAATTTCCACCTCTAACACAGTCAGTGTCAGAGGAGAACTTCAAAAAAGTTTCCACACAGCTGAACACTATGGCTTTAATTGCTAACTCCTCAATGAGACTAATTTCCCATGAGAAGGAGGAGAACCTCTCAAGCAGCTGGTTCAGGCATAGCCCTTAGGAAACATGCCTGGATGACACTGTGCAGGTTTGTGGGCCCCTTCAAGGTGTTGTTCATTAACGCCCCCTTTGACGGTTCCTCTCTGTTCAGACTGCCAGTTAAGGAGACTCTTACATGCAGTGAACAGGAGGGCAAAACCTTATCTACCATAGGGATCATGTTTTCTTCCCCCCAATGGACCTTTTCCAGGAACCAACGGAGTGAGAAGATGTGGTTCCATAAATCCTAAGGGCCCTTTCCTGATTTGCAAGATGAATCCTCTTCTAGAGGCAGAGGGAGAGGATTAAATGGTAGATGCTGCCCCAGAGGGAGAGGGGGGGTTCAAAGAACCAGGGCATCAGGGAACCCTTCTCTGACATGCCCTTTCAGTGCTCCTGAAGTGCTGCCTGACTGATCTACTCTGCAGGCAGTCAGGGGAAGACTATCCATACACCCAGAAGCTTGGAAAGACATAACAAATGATGCCTGGATGTTAAACAATTTCCAGAGGTTAATAAATTCCCTTTTCTCTTCCTCATCCCCACACCGAGGAGCATTTCTCTGATGTTCCACTCAGTCAGAGAAAGAGTGCCCTTCTAGAAGTGCAAAAACTTCTAGACAAAAGAGTCATCCAGCGGGACCCAACCAAACAAATTGGATGGGGAACTTACTCAAGCTTCTTTTTGCTGCCAAAGAAGACCAGGGACCTTTGACCCATCCTGGATCTGAGCAGTCTGAATCTATTTGTCAAGAAGATGAAGTTCTGCATGGTTACAGTACAGTCAGTTCTGCCGCTCCTGAACAAGGATGACTGGATGTGCTCTGTAGATCTCCAGGATGTGTACTATTATATCAAAATAGACAGGAGCTCCAGAAGACATCTCCTCTTCTGGCTGGGGGTGGATCATTACCAGTTCAGAGTACTACCCTTTGGCCACACCACTGCCCCCGAGTGTTCACCAAATGCATAGCAGTAGTTGCAGTGCAGCTCTGACTGCAAGGATTCCAAGTGTTTCCTTACCTGGACAATTAGCTCCTAATAGCACCCACAAGGCATCAACTACTCCAGGCAAATCAGGTGATACTGCTCCTGTTTCACCACCTGGGAATCATAGTCAGCATGGCAAAATCCGAATGATCCCAGTGCAGGACATAGGATTCATCAGGACACAATTGAACACAGTCTCTCAAGTTGCAGCCCTACCTCTACAGAGAATAAGATCCCTGAGGCAGCAGGTTCAATCCCTACTAGACACCACATCTCCTCCAGCCCTTCTAGTCTTAGTGGTCTTAGGTTCCATGTTGACCACCATTCTTCTAGTGCCCTTTAGCCAGGTTCTTCGTGCGAGCTCTTCAGTGGGCTCTGGCAGTATAATGGTCTATTCAATTTCACCCATTATCAACCCCTGTCAGGCTTACTCTGATTTGCAGGTGGCATCTGCAGTGGTGGATGATTACAGATGACCTTCATCTTGGCAGACCCTTTGCCCCCCCCCCCTTTGGCCACAGTGATCACGGATGCTTCCCTGTTGGGGTGGGGGGAGCATTTTCAAGGAAAAATGGTCCAAGGCATGTGGTCCCCCACAGAGACCAAATTGCACATTAATGTTCTGGAGATGAGCTGAGGCATTTTTTCTCATGTTGTAAGCCTTTCAGGTCTCCCTTCCTCTGGGGACAATTGCAATCTTAAACAATATGTTGGTTGTATGGTACATCAAAAAGCAGGGGGGAACCCATTCGTACCCACTCTGCAGAGAGGCCATGATAGTTTGGGAATGGGAGATCACTTTAAATCGCTTTCTCATTGCAATGCACATCCAGAGAGAGTCCAACAGACAGTCTGAGCAGGTCAATATTAAGCTATCATGAGTGGTCCCTGAGCCAGTCAGTTGCGAAAGAGATTTTCAGCTGTTGGGGCCAACCTTGCTGTGACCTATTTGCCTCTCTCCTAAACAACAAGTGCAGCAAGTACTTTGCTCTAATCCCTCCTACGGCGGATTCATCCAGGGGTGCTGTAGTCCACAATTGGCCCACAGGTCTCCCTTATGCTTATCCTCAGATTCCCGATACCCAAAGTTCTACAGAAAATCAGCAGGTTGAAGACTAATCTAATCTTCATTGCCCTTCATTGGCCTGATCAGGTATGGCTCCCCTTCTTGCAGTCTCACAGCAAATATCCTCCACGGATACTGGATCCCAAGACAGGATCTGACTTCCCACCAATTGGAATGACTGATTTCCAATCTCCAATCCCTCAAATTAACCGCTTAGTTTCTCCACTTCCTGTGATTTTGCTAAAGTCCAGGCTTCCCTCCCTTGTCTGTGAAATTATCCTTGCTTCTCAGAAACCCCCCACCAAGAAAATATATTGTAACAAATGGAAGAGGTTTTTCATTTGGGCCTCACAAAGGAATACTGACCCCTTTTCAGCTTCAGTCTTGGATGTTCTTAATTTCCTAAGCTCACTTTTTCATGATGGAGCTAGCGTTTCTACCATAAAGGTGCAACTTGCGGCTATCACACATTTCCAAGTGGGGAAGGGAGTTAGTTTTTCCTTTACCCATTCCTCCTCCTCCAAACTATGGTGGGCCTTTCTAAAATGGGTTTTTCATCTTAGGCCTCTGATCAAAGATCCTTCTCCTCCTTAGGATTTTAAATTGGTACTTCAAGGTCTCACCCAGAAACTCTTTGAATCAGCTAGCTCTTGTGAGTTAAAGTATTTGTCATGGAAAATGGCCTTTCTTGTGGCTATTGCATCATCTAGAAGAGTAGCAGAATTACAAGCTCTGTCATCTCAACCACTGCACATAACCTTCTTCAAGGACTTCAAGGATAGAGTCTCTCTTAGAACTAATCCTAATTGAGATTGGGAATCTGTCATTCTGACAGACAGGAAATCAGATCCTGTCTGGAATCCAGTACCCATGAAAGATATTTCTGTGAGATCGCAGGAAGGGGAACCATACCTGACGAGGCCAATGAGGGGCAATGAGGATTACACTGGTCTTCAACCTGCTGGCTTTCTGTAGAACTTTGGATATCAGTGGAATTGGAGGATAAGCATAAAGGAGACTTGGAAGCCAAACATGGACTAGAGAGTCCCTGGTGACTCCACCACAGGAGGGATCAGAGCAAAGTACTTGCTGCGATTGTTGTTTAGGGCAAGGCAAATAGGTCGCAGCAAGGTTGGCCCCAACAGCTGAAAATCTCCTCCGCTACAGACTGGTTCAGGAACTATTTGTGAGGGCTTTATATCAGCCTGCTCAAACTGTCCACCAGAACGTTGGACTCTCCCAAGATGTGCGCTGCAATGAGAAAGTAGTTTGAAGTGATCACCCATTCCCAAACCATCATGGCCTCCTTGCAGAGTGGGTTGTTGATGTACCATGCCACTGACATGTTGTCTGTCAAGACTGCAATTGTCCCCAGAGGAAGGCAGTCCTGAAAGGCTTGCAATGTGAGAAGAACCACCCTCATCTCCAGGATGTTTATGTGCAATTTAGTCGCTGTGGGGGGACCATGTGCCCTGGACCATCATTCCCTGAAAATGACCCCCATCCCAACAGGGAGGCATCCATGGTTATTGTGGCCGAAGGGGGAGGGAGAACAAAGGGTCTATTGAGATGAAGGTCATCTGTAATCATCCATCATTGCAGGTGGTGCCTGCAAATCAGAGTAAGCCTGACCAGGGTTGATAATGGGTGACATCGAACAGACCATTGCACTGCCAGAGTCCACTGGAGAACTTGCATGAAGAACCTGCCTAAGGGCACTAGAAGAGCGGTGGCTGACATGTAACCTAAGGCCATAAGGACTAAGCGAGCTGGAGGAAAGGGGATGTCTAGTAGGAATTGAACCTGCTGCCTCAGGGATTTTATTCTCTGCAGAGGTAGGGCTGCAACTTGAGAGACTGTTCAATCCTATGTTCTGCTTTGGGCTCATCATGGATTTTGCCATGTTCACTGTGATTCCCAGGCAGCGAAACAGGAGCAGCATCACCTGACTCACATGGAGAAGTTGATGCCTTGTGGGTGCTGTTAGGAGCCAATCATCCAGGTACGGAAACACCTGGAATCCTTGCAGACAGAGGTACGCTGCAACTACTGCTATGCATCTGGTGAACACTTGGGGGCAGTGGTGAGGCCAAAGGGCAGTGCTCTGAACTGGTAATGATCGGCCCCCCAGGCAGAAGCAGAGATATCTCCTGGAGCTCCTGTCTATTTTTATATGATAGTACGCATCCTGGAGATGTACACAGCACATCCACTTGTCCTTATGCAGGAGCAGCAGAATGGACTGTACTGTAACCATGCAGGGCTTCATCTTCTTGACATACATATTCAGACTGCTCAGATCCAGGAAGTCTTGAAAGTCCCCGGTGTTCTCTGGCACCAAAAAGAAGTGTGAGTAAGTTCCATATCCTATTTTTACAGTAGGGACCCATTGGATGACACTTCTATCTAGTGTTTTTGCACTCCTAGAAGAACACTCTCCCTCTGATTGTTGGCATGTCAGGGAGACACTACTCGGTGCAGGGAGGAGGAAGGGAAAACCTCTACAAATTATGTTTAACACTCAGGCTTCATTTATGTCTTTCCAACCTTTTGGGTGTAAGGATAGTCTGCCCCTGACTGCCACCACTGTAGGACAGTCAGGCAGAGCTTCGGGAGCACTGAAAGGGCATATCAAAGAAGGGCTCCCTGAAGCACTGGTTCTATGGACCCCCTCTCCCTCTGGGGCAGCATCTACCATTGAATCATCTCCCTCTGCCTCTAAAAGAGGATTCATCTTGCGAATCAAGAAAGGGCCCTTGGGATTTAGGGAGCCACATCTTCTTCCCGCTCCACTGGTTCCAGGAAAAGATCCATTGGGGGGAAAAAAAATAGATCCCTACGGCAGATAAGGTCTTGCCCTCAGTTTGCTGCAGGTAAGAGTCTCTTTAACCAATGTTCTAAACAGGGAGGAGCCATCAAAGGGGGCGTTAATGAATGATGCCCTGAAGGGGTCCGCAAACCCACACAGTTTCATATAGGCAAGTCTCCTAAGGACTATGCCTGAACCAACCACTCAAGAGGTTCCCTCTACCATGTGGGAGATTAGCCTCATCATGGAGTTAGCAATAGAAGCCATAGTGTTCAGTTGTGTAGAAACTTTTTTGAAGTTTTCCTCTGACAGTGACTCAGAGAGGTGGAAATTTTATTCCCCAGGTCTCTCTGGAGGTGAGTGAAGTGTGCCAGGTAATTCAATGCTCTCAACGAAAAGTGGCTGAGGCATACCCCACTTCCCATGTCTGTCCAAGGCCCAAAACTCTTTGTTCATCGGGTGGACAGTAGAGCTTTGTTCAGTGAGATCTTTTCTGATGGCTGCTGACACCACAATGTCATCAACTGGGATACCTTTACTCCAGAAGGGATGATCCTATGGGAGACTAAAGTACTTATCCGTCTGTTTTGGCACTGGTTTCATGGTGTCAAGTTCCTTCTAAGCCCGGAAGGGTGATGAGGTTAATAAGCTGGTCCGCCAGTTGGGTCACCCAGGTTGTACATGGTCCCATCCCAAATGTCTCCAGGAACACAGACTCCTCTGAGGAAGGGTGTTGGGAAGACCATCCACCCTTTTGTTTAAGGATTTCTAAGATATCTTTGAGTGGAGACCAGGGGGACCCTTCCCCTTCAAAAAGTCAGTGTCCTCCTTCAGAGACTCCAAAGGGGAGTCTATGTGCTTCCTCTTGCACAGACGCTTCCAAGGGACCTCCTCCACAGGATACATGGGGGAGGACTCAGAAGACAGGGGAATCCCTTGCTGAGGGGTAGGCTGGAGGCTCTCCAGTAGGGGCTGACCATGGATTGGACGGATTGGAGCAAAGCTTCAATCCACAGAGGATTGGGTAGGGCCTGGCAGAGGACAAACTGTGTCTCGAATAGTCGAGAAAGCCCTCTCTGCCACCTGGAATGCCAAGGATGCCGGGAGAACCTGGCCTCCCGCCACAGCGTCAGAAGCCCCTAAGGGAGAAAGAGACAAAGCCACCCTGAATCCGAAATCACCAGAAGGCACTGGACCCAAGCTGTTGAATACCGAGGCCTCCAGGGAAAGGGATGGCTCTGTTAAGGTCAGAGCCAACACCAATCCCAAGGACCTGGCACCAACCCCTCAGATCCGGGAACCACTCTGCTCTGAAAAATCAAAGTTGAGCCAGTCTGGGACACTGTCAGAGCCGGGGAAAGAGATATCTCATGATCCAATGCCTGCCCACTCTGGAATACTAGAACCTGCAGTTCTGAAACCGAGGACTGGATTTGAGGAGGAGGTTACAGTATTGGGTTCGGAGTTCTCACTAATCCAGCGTGGGTCACAGAGGGCAAAATCCCAAGTTGGATCTGGGCTTTAAGGAAACTCTGCATCATCCGATCCATATCAGAGTGGGAGAGCCAAGAGAAAAGGGAAGAATGAGTTGACCGAACTGGCGACATGCTTGGCTGGGTGGTCTGTGGTGGTGAGGGGGATTTGCTCCAGTGCAGATTATGACTCAGATCTATGATCCAGGCAGGTATGACTCTGAGTCCTCTCCAGAGATGAGCTGTGGATTCTTATCACTTCTGACGGCTCCAAGAGAATGGTTGGACCCAAGGTCAAGGGATCCCACAGAGCAGGAGGTTTGATTGGCACCAACTCTCCTGGATCTGAAGGGCCTCATAGATCCAGAGAGAAGCAAGCTGGTTCGGATTGTATGTCTGAAGGAAATGGCCAAGTTGGATCCAAAGACACATTTGTGATGCATAATGAAATGGACATCAGATCAACAGGCTTTGCATCAACATGTAGTTCATTTACCAGATGGGTCTAGCAGTTGGATTAAGGCTCTTGCCCCCTGTACATGAGGTACATGGTTTGCCTCTTGACAAGCCGCAAGACTAAGTGGGGCATTTTACACACACACACACACACACACACACACACACACACACACACACACACACACATCATATATCGAATTATGCTTTTTAAATTTTTAAATACTAGTAGCAGTCATAGGAAAACTTTTTTTTTTAATTATTAAGGCAACAATATGCAGTCATTCCCCGGAAAAGTAAGTTAAATGTAATGTTGTGGATGGGCTCCCCCTTGCCGTCAAGGGCCCTAGGCACCTGCCTAGGTTGCCTAGTGCTGGATCCAGCCCAGATAAAGACTGTGCCTTCAGTATCTTTGATTCCCCTCACCTTTTCATACACTTCTTGTATCTTTATATAAAGCAGAGTATAAACAAACCAAAATTACCTAATGCTTTTGAATACTTAAAAGTTGATGAGGTGCCTGATGATCCTATTTCTGATTAAAGCAAGTTGGTATATCCTCAGCTGAGTCTTCTTCTCCTTCTTCTTCTTCTGGCTTTTTCCCAGTTAGGGGTCACCACAGCAGATCACCTGTCTGCTCATGATTGGCAGTGGAGTTTTACAGTGTTGAGTTGCCAGCCCAGTGCCCAACCTTCCACAGAAGGCACACACACATGCACTCACACCTAGGGCCAATTTAGAGTGTCCAATCCACCTGCAGCATGTCTTTGGGATGTGGGAGGAAACCGGAGCACCCAGAGGAAACCCACGCGACCAAAGGGAGGACATGCAGACTCAGCACAGAAGGCACCCCAGCCGAGGATCAAACCAGAGAACCTCTTGCTGTGAGGCAACAATGCTAACCACTGCAGCACCGTGACCACCCGGTATATCCTCAGCTGAGTAATGTCTGAAATTATTTTGTAAAGATATTAAATTCATGGAAGTCCTGGGTGAAAGGATACATAACTGATCTTCACGGGATCCAGAATTACTAAATGTAGTCATATTCATTTTGAAGTATCAATTAAATATTATTTTGTAGATCTGTGCTTTCCAAATTTGCTGACAAATACAATAAACAGAAAGTTGCTAGTCTATTAAGTGTGGTATAAGAAAGTACATATTTTGATGTGCAGTTGCACTAAGATATGCATATTTTCTTGTTTGGGTCTACCATAGCTTCAATGGTGCTTAAAAAGCATACCTGACTGAAAGTGCAGCTTTATCCAGATGCCACCTTGGATAAAATCAGGGCTTTCCCAGTGTTGCCAAATATTGTGTTTGCCTTAGAGGTTCATGAGTATATAGTAGCAAAAGAGAAACTGTAAGGCAGAAAAAAGTTTACCAAGTGTGTTCTACACCTCTGCCGATTTATATTTTGTTTCTGAGACCAGGGCTAGATGTTTACAGGAGACATTTTTAGAGCTATTCATTTTGTGAGTAGAAATCTGGGTGATTTCTAGATTAAAAGCAATTCTAAGTTCCCTAATGACTCTAACAATGGTTCATTATGTATTACTGTTTCTTCCCTTGAATTTATCGAAAAAGTCTGATACAGTGAAAAGGTGCAAATGGCATTTGGAAGCAGTAGTTTAGGATGTGAATTGTGCAAGAAACAAAAAGATGTCTGAAATGTAGGGGACAGGAGCACACACAAAACTTTGAAAATTAAAATCCAGCTAACACATTAGCTGTTCCTTTTGCACAAGCACATGAGTACTGTGAACTATTTTAAAATAACTGTTTTAGAACATGTTTATGTGAAGGCTGTGTTGGGGAAACTGTGAGAGAAATGTCAGAATACATAGTTCTTAAAGGAGAACACTGGAGTCTCTTAAGGACTTAATCAAGAATGACACTGGAAGGTTTTACTTGTCAAATGTTAATTAATGTTGACATTTATGTATTTATAGAGCTGTGTACTGTGTTTTTTATCCTTCCTGGAAGGCAGGAACTGAGATGCCCAGGGAAAACACTTTTATTAGATGGTGTCATAAAGAATTTCTTTTTTATACCTTTACCTCTGATCACCTCTTATGTAGAAGGGTATGTTGAAAGACATGAAAGAAAAAGCTGAGATGATCTTGAGAACCCTGCTCTGTCCAAGACCATCATGGTTCTTATCTTTGTCAGTCATAGTTTCTTCTAATACATCTTATAGATTATTCTAAAATCAGAGGACATGCACAATCAGTAACCAACTACACTAGCTGTTATTAGTTCTACAGTGGTGGTCTTGGTCTCTACAACAGGTACTTACAACTGCAGTTTATGAAGGCTGAGGACGTGAATAGGAGCAGGATATTTTACTGCATAAGCTAAACAGAGATCGCCCTTCAGCAGTCTCTGCAGAGGAAAACGGCTTTTACAGTATCAGCATAGCATAGGTTGATGGAGGCTGAAATATTTTTGGTTAAGAATCTTTTGGGTCTTTCTAGCTGAGCAGGTCACAAACTACCATTCCCACAAATGCACTGAATTCTGGGATATATATGATGAGGGAAGAATACTGAGAGATCAAAACTTCTCTGAATTTGGATGAGATACCCTAACAGAAAAAGATGTGCTTGGTAGAAGAACGTAATCACTGTGGAAAAGACAGGGTGGTCAAAAAGTGTCAGAAAAGTGCTTTCCTGACCTCAGAAAGGGGAGCTTCTCCATACAAACCTTCCTTCATCTACAGGCTGGAGGCTAGTGTTCTGATATGTTATGTCAGTTTTCTCTCTGGAAACAATTGAGAATTTGAATGAAGCCTGTCACTTATCTCTTAATGCAAGAGAAATGGAGGAGTGCGTGGCTTGGAGGGGGACTCCCTGAAGTCATATTTTGTGTCTAGCAATAACTCTAGGCTACATCAGGGAACTCAGATGCTGGTGTTTTGCAATTTTTTTCTCCTTATGCAGGACAGACCTATTACTCTCACTGTGTGGGTTCTGTTGCTTAGCAAATTTGTTTCCTACTTAACTGCACAAGGATCAGTTTGCAACACATTTAGCTTGTTAATTATGTTAGCATGTGATATGATATTAAATGCTTCGGTGAAGTCAAGATATGCTGTATGGAAAGCTTAGCTGCTGTTCTCAGCTTGCTTTACTATTCTAAAGAAGTTTTCCAAATTCATTACACAGGATCTTTCCTTGACAAAGCAAACTGCTAGGAGTCAAGTCTGATAAACTACAATATTAAAAATCTTGTATAGTTATAGGATCATAGGAAGTTACTAGGCTATAGGCCCCGAGGCCCTTATAAGTCTAGCCAAGAGTTTAGCCCATGCATAGACAAATCAGCACCCGATGCCCCACTCCGGCAGGGACAAGGGTAGAATCCCAGGGATATATTCCCATCCAGTTATCCAGGTTGCGCTTAAAAGGGGGTAAAGACGTACTCTGCTTTATGTGGAGAGGGAGTCTATTCTATAGATGAGAAAGTCTCAGGGACACAAATCTGTCCCACCAACAAGTCCTCCTGATGTCACAGACCAGGCTGAGGCCACATGTGTGTTTCTTGAGTGGAGCTTGACTTGCAGATATGCAGCAGTCCCATCAAGGCGGGGTCCGAGATCGCCTTGTATGCCAGACAGAGGTCACCTCTGAGGAGTCTATATAAAACAGAGTAGAGAGATAGGACTTTTAGCCTATCTGCGTATGGCAGATTTTTGAGGCCCTGGAATCTCCTGGTAAGGAACTTCTGTGGTCTCTCCAGCTGCTGCATGTGCTTTGCGAGGTACATGCCGAATGAGGCATTGTACTAAATAATGGGCCTTATAAGGGAAGAATACAGGGATGTTATGACCTCCTTGTCCCTGGATGAGATACCCTTACTTATGAGGGGGCCATGTAGAAAGCTTTCCATACAATGAAAGCAACATGGTGGTCAAAAGTCAGGTTGCTATCAATCTGGGTGCCAAATCCTTCAAGACTGACTGCATGCTTAGGGCACTGTTATTAATGTGATAATTTGTGGGGACATCACCCTCCCCAAAGGGGATGATGATGCATTTTTCTGAATTCAGCTTGAGGCCATGTTTCTGGCACCAGTCATTTGTTTGGGTGAGACCCTCTTGGAGGATGTCCATGTCACAGGGGACTTGATGATAGCTCCCAGATTGCAGTCATCTGCAAACTTGGTCAGCCACAGCCCACTGGTTTTGGCCTGCACCTTAGAAAAGCATATCCCAAATAACAGAGGCCCCAAGACCAAACCCTGGGGTATGCCACTCGATACAGGTCTACTGCTTGAGGTGGCTTCCCCTATTTAGACTAGGTGGGTTCTATCAGTGTACCAGTTAGCTACCCATCTGGTAACATACAGATTGATGCCTAGTTGAGAGAGTTTATCTATTATTCTGGAGTGGGGAATAGTGTCTAAGGCTTTGGCCAAGTAAAGGTAGGCAGTGTGCACTGTCTTCCCCTCATCCATGGCTTTGGTGACCGTCTCAAAAAAAAGTCAACCAAATTTACAGACATGACCTCCCCTTGATTAAGCCAAACTGTGTGGGATCCAATGTTTGGAGGTTGCCAATGTCCTTGTTAAGGACATCCATGATAATCCATTCCATGGCCTTGCAGATCAGGCTAGGTGACCTGTTTCATGGCCCTGCACGTAAGGCTCATCAATCATCATCATCATCATCACCCCCTCATTTTCTATATGAGGTCAGGGTGTCACCAAGTGTCACCATCTTTCTCTCTCGATTCAATGCCACTATCTTACCTTCTTCAGCAGTCATGCCTGACTGCTGCAGGTCTTCTCTCACAATCTATCCATCTCTTGCTGGATACCCTCGTTTCCTCTTGCCTTCTTCCTGGTGCTCCCAAATCTTCTTCACCAGATTGTCTTCTACTTTCCTGCACATCTGCCAGAACCATAATCTGCTCTCTTTGACCTTCTCTGCAAGTGGAGCTATTTGCGATTCTGCTCTGATGCCCTCATTTCATTGTTTGTTCCACAGTGTGCATCATACCACCTGTCTTAGGCACTTCATCTCCCTCTCTTCTAGCTTCCTCAAATGCTCTGCCTTCACTGCCTGTTTCATTACCATACAGAAGTACTGGTAGCATCACTGTTTTATATACCTTACTTTTCAGTTTCTTTGACATTTTTCTGTTAAACACCAACCCTGACACTGCGCAAGTTGGCTGCAGCCCCTCTAATTCTAGCTTTAACGTCCACATTCAGACTTCCCTTCTCCTCAACCACCCTTCTCAGGTATTTGAAGCTGTTAACTTGTTCCACTATCTTCCCGTTTATCTCAGTTCTCATCTTCTTCTGATTTCTCCCATTTGTCGCTATTACAATGGTCTTATCTGTATTCACCTTTATCCCATGTGCCTTCAGTTTTGCATTCCATTTCTTTGTTCTTTGATGAAGTTCTTGCTCAGAGTCTGAATGTAATGCCACATCATCTGCATACAGCAACTTTGTTGATCTGTCCCATCTGGCCAGTTCCTAATGTAGTCCATCACCACTATGAACAGTAGTGGGCTTAGAACTGAACCTTGGTGTACACCCACTTCCACTGGGAACCCCTTTGTGAAACTGAACACTGTTCATACTTGAGACATTAGGTCCTTGTACACAGCCTGCACTAATTCTAACAATGTTTCTGGGACTTCAAAACCATTGCAGGACTGCCCAAATCAGCTTTCTTGGGACCTTCTTGTATGCTTTCTCCAAGTTAAGGAATGCTCATTTGACTCTTTCCTCATCTCTAGCTTCTTCTCAACTATCTGCTTTACTGCAAATATCAGGTTAGTTGTTGTGCATCCTGATATGAATCTGAGCTGCTGGTCTTCCATCTTACTTTCTACTACTCTGCATATTCATTTATCAGTCACTCTCTCCAGCAATTTCATGCAATGTGACAGAAGTTTTATACATCTCTACTGCCCACAGTTGTGAATGTCGCCTTTACTATTGTACACTGGCACTAGTATGTGTATCCTCCAGTCATGGTATATGCCTTTCTTTCAAAATTATTATGGGTACTATGAGGAGCTATTTCTCCCTTAACTCCCCGAACATTTTGATCATAGCTGTTGTAACCTCATCTTAGCTTCCTGCTCCATGGCTTCATTTTCCTTAGTGCTGTTCTAACTTCTACTATGGTGGGCTCCTCTTCTTTCATTATAGAATATATCTGGAGCAGTACAACTTATGTGGGGTTTTCTTCTTTCAGAAGTTGTTGGAAGTACTCCTTTCATCTACCTTTGACATCCTGTGGACTTGTGGGGTCTATATTAAAATCGCGAAACCTCACTTATGCGAATACGGAAATGTCGACAAATATATAGCAAACCGCGAAAACACCGAACGTCCTGAAGTGCGAAATTCGAAATGTCGAATCATCATAGTTGGCCCTTATCCGGTATAGCTCCCTAACATAAGTGTGCAATAGTTACGGACCTTAGGGTTAGGGTGCGGGTTAAGGTAAGTGCATACATAGTAATACATGCAACCTTTACTTTAGGTTTAGAAGTAGGGTTATGTTAAGTGTATGTATAGTAATATAGTTGTGTAGCTGAATGTATACGTAAATTATACTTTTCCTGTAGTTGGGGGTTGTTTGTTTATAGTTAGATACATTTGTGTGTAGCGAATGTTTGATTAGGATATGGGATATATGGGTGAAGTGTAGATATTGGGAAGTGTGGATTATTTATTTTGTTTGGGTAGGTAGTACGTAGTGGGCAGTGGGGTTGGCCAACTATGATGATTCGACCTTTTAAATTTTGCGCTTCAGGACGTTCGGTGTTTTCATGGTTCGCTATATATGTGTCGTTGGACTATGGCTAACCAAGTTTGCTGATGATTGCAAACAGAGGCAGTTATCAAATCTCATTCTGATACTTAAAATCCCTACCAAAGGTGGGCCAAACAAATGCTTGGTGTATTAATCATGGGATTAACCTCATCACCAGGAAATGTAGCAACATTTACTTTGGCAAATCTAACATCACTACTACTTACTGTAAAGATAACATTTCACTTAAATTTGATGCAGCCATTAGGGACTTGGGTGCATATGCTGATAATTATACCTCTCAGCTGTTCAGATTTTCACAGAATGTCCAGACTTTTGCCTCATATTTTCAGTCTATCCTTTGTAAAATTTGTGGCTTTCTGGTAAATCACTGAGGACTGAAGTTACTAAATAATTACATACATTTGAGTTTCAGACTTAATATCCTTCCGAAAATGAATATGAGCACAAATCTTGTCATTCTAGCAACTTTCTAAGTTTCTAACAGCAATAGCTAAAATCTGTCCCAGTTTTTGGCCCTTTTCCCCCATTATTTTAGGCTTTGTCCAGATTTCTTACACTAAGAGGTAGACATGTATGCCAATAATAGACTCCTTTTCCATCACATCTCTGTGGTGATTAGAAAAATCTTCTATCTTGTGCAGCTTATCCTTTGTGGTATCTATTCAAAGCCCAAAGAAGTTATATTCCCACTACTTACTAGGCCCATTTTTGAGTATAATGCACCCTTCTTCATGTATCTTGAGAAGCACCTAAACCAGTTTGATAACCCTCAATGTTCCTCACCAAAAAGATCTTGGGTATCAGTAACCTTAGCTACTCTGATTAATATCAAAGATTCCACAGGAACGATATTTGCTTAGCCTTCTATGTGATGTATAACCCTGCACTTTTTGGATTCCTTTACCTAAACAGAACTAGTGGTAAAGCAAACACCCACTGTATAAGCCTAAACTTATATTACCACATCAACAATACCAGATGGTGTGACAAATGCTTCACTAACCATATTAATTCTAAAAGAGGTTATCCTTACCTATCAAACAGAGCACTTCTCTAGAAACCTTTACAACCAGTATGAATGACTGGATGAGTGATAAATTTTCAGTGGGGATAGATGGAGGAAGTTTACTTAATGGAGGACACTGCTAGTCTCGCATCACTACTAGGTAATGTGGCCATGCTTCTCAATATTCCTTGGCCATAGGCTTAGTAAGAACCTATGACATGGTAAATATTATTACAGTATAATGCAAGAGCAGCTGTGATAGCTTTATAGCTGTATATGTGTCTAGCAGAGTACATAAAGTACAGTTGTACCAGTTACTTAATCTAGCAGCAGATCTTTGAGAAGTTTACTAGGGCAGTTACTAATACCCGAGTTTATCCAATTTCTATGCCCCATTTTCCACTTGAGAAGTTCAACAAATAGTAAAATACTGTTTGTGAGAAACCAATCCTTTTTTCAAACCTGCAACGTTTCCTTCTATACTTAAAATAGCTCATATTGATTCACATTTTCTTCAGTTCTAAAAGCCTTCATTACCATGGCATACATACTTATAGTAATAGGTAAATAGTTGTGATAATATGTTTCAAAGAAAAATATATGCAGATGACACTAGGTGTAATCGTCAAATTGCCCTCATATCTGTATCCTGCAGGAACAGCTTACCCTAATCAATGAGTTTAAATTTAACACTAAAAAAGTGCAATAATGTCCCTTTTGGAAAGCAGAAATTACCCACACCATATAGTATAGAAAACACACCCTTATTATACAAAAGGGTAGTCAGGGATGTGGGCATCCTCTCCTTTGATCAGCACTTGGCAACTGTAATCAGGAAATCCATCAACACATCTTAAATAACACTGAAAGGTATTACATCTAGATCAAATTATATTATTACTCCCCTATACTCAACACTTATCAGACTCATTATAGAGTACAGAGCTCCCTTTGGTATGTACCTCACATGACAGGTCAACAAACTCGATAAACCTCAGAGGTTCCTAGATAAAGAGATCTCTGGTCTTGAGACACTTAGTCACCAGGAAAGACTGGAAGCCCTGTCCCTGTACTCTCTGTCTTGTAGACACCTGAAGAGTGATAGAGATCCAGTGGTCCCAGACCTCCTATATCTCACAAGTCAAACAGCTCAACTAACAGTAGAACCAGAGACCTGAATTTCCATCAACAGATAAACAACATGATGGAAAGAAGTTCAACACCAAGTGCCTCTTCTTTCTCTAGAATAAGTTTCCAATGCATGTTAAGCAATACAATTTAATAGCCTCCTTCAAATGTAACCTGAATGACTGGGTGAGAACTCATAACTTTTCCCACAGAAATTACTCCTATTTGAAAAAGGAGAGAAAGCCTGAAGCCTGAAGGTGGGTATTTGTAAGGCTCACATGGTCATTAGCCCAAAACAGCGTTGAACCTCTTTTGAATCTGTAACAATGTAAAGGCAAATCTGAGTTATGTACTTAGATCTTATAACATAAAATATACCCAAATACACTTTTCTTATCCATAATAAGAAAAAGAGACTTGTTCTCAGGTAAAAGAGTAGATAACCCAGTTAAAGTGCAAACAAAAATATTTTCATGCAAAATAAAATACAGTAATCATAACACCAAAAAAAAAATGCCTTTGACTCTCAGAAGGAAATGTAGGAAATAAATTGCAGCTAGCAAAATTAATAGTAGGAAGGACAGTTTTAGCGTTACAGTGACCTATTCCGTTTTTTATGGTAATGCAGCATGCTGCAAGGTCAGCAACTAACCTGTTGAGTCCAGCTTCACTGACAAAATGTTGACAAAAGACATGGAGAGTCAAATCCTGATCCCTGATCAAAATATAGAGTGAGGAAACTCAGAAATCAGTATGCATCAGTTAGAAAGCCAGGGTCGTTTTGTTTAGTCAGTCACACTGCATGCATGCTTTGTACTGGAGGATTTCCATCCTTGTATGGTTGCTGCTGTATAGTTGGAAATTACCAGCTACAAAGCAAGCACACACTGGCATAGCCGGTTTTAGGCACCAGCGAACCCTGCGGTCGCTGGGGGGCCCCCTGGTCCTGGGGGGGCCCCTAACCACAGCAAGTTATCTTATCTTGATATTTTGTAACATGTCTGTCAAACCAACAAAAGCTAGTACAGCAATCTTGTATACTTAATAAAGCAGGTAAGTAATAATAACTCATATTTATCTCCTTCAAAATTCAAACATCTTTAATTATAGTAACAGTATTTTGTCAAGTAACAAGCTTTACAATTTCATTAAATATTTTACCAAGGACATAATGCCCCGGCCTAGGTTAAGCCCTGATGGTGGACATCCTCTTCACTAAAATTAACAACATAGCCAGTTTTAGGTACCTACAATAACTGTGGCTGGAGGGGGCCCCTTAATCATCAATGACTGTGGGGGGGCCCACAAAAACTGCTGTTGGTTGGGGAAAAATGATTAGAAAAAATGTATTAAGTTTCAGTTATACTCTTTAACCTGAACAGGACTGTGATATGACCCTGTTAGGACAAAGCTGTAATGAACATAAGCAAAGTAAGCACTGCAGAGATCAGCAGCCCAGGGTGACCGATCTCATTGCAAACTGTGGAGTTTAAGAAGAGCTGATGCTTCTAATCTTCAGAAATGGTTTCTCTTTCAAGGTTTTTATACATACTGGCAGAACAACTAATACTGTAACTCTCAACATCTTTGCTGAAAAATTCTGTTCAGTGATAAACATAATAGCATAATAAAGTCTCAAAATGAGGAACGTGTTTTATATATTACTCTAATTAATTTAAAAAGTTACTATAATAACACATTTTGCATTAACATGCATTTTTAGACAATACGTATAAAACTCTGATGACTGGGTGTATTGTGACAGAGCAAAATTATGAGACAAAATCAGGAATATTTGTGTAATCAGGGATAGTGATAGATATTAATTTACTCCTCACTGAGGTAAATAAAAGTGACTTATCCCTGTTACTGTTTGATGACTGCTAAATGCAGTCACTGATCTTGTGTAGTAGTACTAGTGTTGTACAATGTACTTGTTGAAATAAGTACAAAATTAGCATTGCTGTGGTATGTGTGTGTGTGTGTGTGTGTGTGTGTGTGTGTGTAAAAAATATCACAGATTTTTATCGATGCACATATCCAATAATGCCGGAATGCACACATTATTCTTCAGGGTATCAATAAAAATGTAACTAACAAGTGATTATATTTCAAAAGTAAAGCATAAAATATATCACAGAGCATTCAGACACTTAGATCTTCTAGGAATCTGGTGGCCCCCCACTCCCTAAACTGTATAAATGGATACAGGAGGCTCCCTTAATCATCCCTGACTGTGGGGACCCCAAAAGAGCTGTTTTTGGTTGAGGAAAAATGACGAGAAAAAAATGCTTTCATTGTCTGATTGCACTCTTTAGCCTGAGTGGAGTTATGATACGACTGTTAGGATAAAACTGATAATAGCCTCTGTCCTCAACCACAAACATTCTAAACCATCCCTGCTCAGATGTTTGTGTACAGAAACTTTACTGTAGGTTATGTGAGTGCTGGGGATTGCGTAATCATCATTTCCTTTACTTTTCTAACAGACCCCAGAGGTATACAAAGAAGGTTACTTTAGCTCCTGTAGGGGCAGTGTACTGCCCGGTAGCAGCAAAGTAGAATACATTACTGCAATCATTATTTATTTTCACTTTCCTCACAATCAAACATCAGGCACATATACAGCTGGTTGCCTTTGGGGGTTAGGATCGAGGAGTTAGTAGGCACACTATGTATATGTATTTCAGAAGTCACTTGAAATATATGACTGTGGCCATTTGAATCTCTGCTTTCATCCCAATCTAACACCAGAGGGTTGCATAGGCAGTGGCTGTCTTTTTGAGAGGATCAGGGAGGCAAGCAGTATTCCCGTACATGATCTATGTATCCTCACAACAATTGACTTGTTAATTTATTTTGAGCTACTATTTTTGTCAGCTTTGAATTTTAAGCCTTGGATACAACTTGTCTTCATTGAAAGAAAAAATAAGACTGAAATTCTTTTTTCTTACTCACGATTTTTGTTTAGGCCACTTTTGGATTAAAAGGTTGGGAAATGCTCTAGCTTCTGGGGGCACCAGCTTAATTGAGTTATTTCCTAAATGGTTATTACTGTGCTCTCTTGGTCAAGAAAGAATATTGAAAAGACGGAAGGAAGCTGAACAGCAACATTGAATTTCTTTCCTTAATCATCATTTCTGTTCAAGCCATCACTGGGTAAAAAAAATAAAATAAACTTAAAAAGCACTTTAGAGCATATATAAAGTTATGGCTTCTTGAAAAAGCTGAAGAAAAAAGGTAAAATGTGAGAAATGGAAGAAAAAAAAGTATTGTGCATAAGTGGGAAGCCCAGCATAGGGGAAACTCTGGAGGGTGTTTTTTTTTTTGGCGGGGGCTGAAACAGTAAGCAGTGCCTAGGGTTCCATTGCACATTAGTTCTCCCCTGTACATAGAGTTGTTGTAATGTATCCTTGTTACACCTAAATGTCAGTAACTGTAAAATGTCCCTTTGTGAGATGGGCCAACACAGTGTGATATGTATGCCTGTTGTAATAAGATCATTGTAGCTACAGGTCAGTCTGTGTGTACTACTCCTAAAAGCCTGCAGCATGAACTAAAAAGATGGATAGAAGTGGTGGCAGTGACAGGGTGATATTAGACTGAAAGTGTCCAGGGGGCCCCCAACTTGACATTTGCTGGGGGCCCCCAAAATGCTTACACCGGCCCTGCACACTGGGAACAAGTAACAGATAGCCCTGACTCTGTAACTGATATTTACTATTTTAGAAGAGTTCTCTGGTCATATATTTTGAAGTGTGTTAAGTTTTGTCTCATTCTCACTTGTTGGCATTTTCTCAGCAAGACTAGATTTGCTGGGATCACATCAAAGCTTTGTTACTAGCAAAACCAGTTTGGATTGCCTGCAAGCTATTTGGTTATTTAATAAATGTTTTACTTCACCAAACCAAGACAATGATTTGACATATATTCTGTATGTATATCTAAGCACCATCCAATATGGCTCACTTCTGTGGGGTTTGGTATACAGTGTGTGTGAAATGCAGAAAAACACAGTCTGTTATACAAAACATATAGATGCAGGTTATTCCCAAAACATTAGTCTTATGGCTTAACAAAAGTTCACAGGAAGTAACTTAAATGCAGTCCAATACAGCTGGGATACAGTCTCTTTTAGTAGGCTTCTGTTTCTCTCTCTCTCACTCTCTCTACCCCACCTCCACCCTGACCCTCTCAGTAGCTCTCTTCTGGATATAATAAGAACAATCTGTAGCACCTAACTGTGTCTTCTTCTATGTCTTTATTCACTCTGCGTTCTCTCTTCTAAAGCTGCTACTCTGGAAATCAAATGCCCCTCTAAAAACGGCAGACAACACTATGCACGGGCTTATGTCAGCCCTTTTTACAATAATTCTTTCACTAAACAAACCTTCTCTAGCTGACAGCAAAGTTTCTTTCTGCTCTTAAAGCAAAATTCTCTCATTTTAAAGTAATTGCAATACTTCCGTGGTTAATACAATAAAAAATCCTCTCTGCTAAGGTATTAGTACGGTTTCTGGGCCCAGTGGTTAGTATTTTAAGGAAGAGAGGGTTCATGTTAGCACTTAACACTCACAGTCGGTCACAGTGTATTTTTTTTTCATTTTACTTAACGTATACCTTAAGTAACATACAGGGTGTTTTTCACCTTCCCAGAGATGTGACAGCACTGCCCTAGGCCATCCATATACGGCAAAACAGATTTTACTAAAACCTGGGGACACTAACAGAGGCCTTGCTAATAGTACTTCCTCTAAATGCTTACTTCTTTCAATTGTTAAAAGTGCTTTTAGTGGTATTTTCCCTTTCACCAAATCAGTTTAAAGGGATAATGTGGCACAGAGGGACACAGACAGCTGGCAATACCCAATTATCCCCAAGAATGACCTTTTTGTGCCTGCTACAGGCCAATTCCTTACTGAACCTAATTTATCTTTGTTGGAGCCTGACCATTTCCCTGATCATCACAAGTCCCATGTACTTCACCTCTAGCATACCTAGTTTGCTTTTAGAAACATTCACAATTAATCCATATTGGTTTAAGGCATCTAATACAGTTTGTACTTCAGTCAGATGGGAATCCCTATCATCAGAGTGGACAATAACATAGGCAGCAACTTTCTGATCATAGGGCTTAGTCGATCCATGAGTCGCTGAAAGGCTGAAAGGATACCTTGCAACCCAAAAGGTAGGATGGTATACTGGAATAATCCCTCATGTTGGAAACATTGTTTTTCTTTAGGCTCAGCTGTTAGAGGGACTTGTCTGTACCCATGGAGAGGTCTAGTGTAGTCAGGAATCTTGCCTTCCCTATCCTTTTAGTAAGTTCATCTCCTTCAGCATTGAGTAACTATCAAAATCTGAGATGCTGT